>NC_088399.1:22680758-22710758 GCF_034236695.1 Oncorhynchus nerka
ATCAACACCTCTCTCCTACCTCTCTCTTACACAGAGATCAACACCTCTCTCCTACCTCTCTCATACACAGAGATCAACACCTCTCTCCTACCTCTCTCATACACAGAGATCAACACCTCTCTCCTACCTCTCTCATACACAGAGATCAACACCTCTCTCCTACACTGAGATCAACACCTCTCTCCTCCTACACTGAGATCAACGCCTCTCTCCTCCTACACTGAGATCAACACCTCTCTCCTACCTCTCTCCTACACTGAGATCAACACCTCTCTCCTCCTACACAGAGATCAACACCTCTCTCCTCCTACACAGAGATCAACACCTCTCTCCTACCTCTCTCCTACACTGAGATCAACGCCTCTCTCCTCCTACACAGAGATCAACGCCTCTCTCCTCCTACACTGAGATCAACGCCTCTCTCCTCCTACACTGAGATCAACGCCTCTCTCCTCCTACACTGAGATCAACGCCTCTCTCCTACCTCTCTCCTACACTGAGATCAACGCCTCTCTCCTCCTACACTGAGATCAACGCCTCTCTCCTCCTACACAGAGATCAACACCTCTCTCCTACCTCTCTCCTACACTGAGATCAACGCCTCTCTCCTCCTACACTGAGATCAACACCTCTCTCCTACCTCTCTCCTACACTGAGATCAACACCTCTCTCCTACCTCTCTCCTACACTGAGATCAATACCTCTCTCCTACCTCTCTCCTACACTGAGATCAACGCCTCTCTCCTCCTACACTGAGATCAACGCCTCTCTCCTCCTACACAGAGATCAACACCTCTCTCCTACCTCTCTCCTACACTGAGATCAACGCCTCTCTCCTCCTACACTGAGATCAACGCCTCTCTCCTCCTACACTGAGATCAACGCCTCTCTCCTCCTACACAGAGATCAACACCTCTCTCCTACACTGAGATCAACGCCTCTCTCCTCCTACACTGAGATCAACACCTCTCTCCTCCTACACAGAGATCAACACCGCTCTCCTACCTCTCTCCTACACTGAGATCAACACCTCTCTCCTACCTCTCTCCTACACTGAGATCAACACCTCTCTCCTACCTCTCTCCTACACAGAGATCAACACCTCTCTCCTACCTCTCTCCTACACTGAGATCAACACCTCTCTCCTATCTCTCTCCTACACTGAGATCAACGCCTCTCTCCTCCTACACTGAGATCAACACCTCTCTCAGTGAGATCTCTCTTCGGAGAGAGGCGTACTGTGGGTCGTACTGTGGGTCGTACTGTGCAATAGAGACAATATTACATACTAATAAAAGCAATGTTCACAGTGTAATTACAATGAAATAACATGTAGGTTATTAGTATGGCATAAGGTTAAAAAAAATGGGACCTCTTGTCTGTTCCCAGTCAAGGGCACCCTGCCCACCAGATGTCCTGCTAGGTATAGACTCATTAGTCCATTAGGACTACTCCTTCACTGCCCACACTATAGGGACATGGCAAAGCTCACCACTGACACTGCAGATCCAGTGATACATAATACAATCTCAGACATCTCAGAGATCACACACTGTACACTGCTGGGGGTTACTGCACCTAGTAACTAACCACAGTACAGAGAGAGAGAGAGTTGGAGGGAGTGAGAAAGAGAGTGAGACAGAGGGAGTGAGAGCGAGAGCGAGACAGAGAGGAGAGAAAATGGGACAAACACCAAATTGAGACTCTGCATGCAGAATCCTGCAAAAATATCCTCCGTGTACAACGTAGAACACCAAATAATGCATGCAGAGCAGAATTAGGCCAATACCCGCTAATGATCAAAATCTAGAAATTTAAATTAAATTAAATTCTACAAGCACCTAAAAGGAAGCGATTCCCAAACCTTCCATAACAAAGCAATCACCTACAGAGAGATGAACCTGGAGAAGAGTCCCCTAAGCAAGCTGGTCCTGGGGCACTGTTCACAAACACACCCCACAGAGACCCAGGACAGCAACACAATTAGACCCAACCAAATCATGAGAAAATAAAAAGATAATTTACTTGACACATTGGAAAGAATTAACAAAAAAACAGAGCAAACTAGAATGCTATTTGGCCCTAAACAGAGAGTACACAGTGGCAGAATACCTGACCACTATGACTGACCCAAACTTAAGGAAAGCTTTTGACTATGTACAGACTCAGTGAGCATAGCCTTGCTATTGAGAAAGGCAGCCGTAGGCAGACCTGGCTCTCAAGTAAAGACAGGCTATGTGCACACTGCCCACAAAATGAGGTGGAAACTGAGCTGCACTTCCTAACCTCCTGCCCAATGTATAACCATATTAGAGACACATATTTCCCTCAGATTACACAGATCCAGAAAGAATTCGAAAACAAACCTGATTTTGATAAACGTCAATATCTACTGGGTGTAATACCACATTGTGCCATCACTGCAGCAAGATTTGTGACCTGTTGCCACAGGAAAAGTTCAACCAGTGAAGAACAAACACCATTGTAAATACAACCCATATTTATGCTTATTTATTTTCCCTTTTGTACTTTTTATTTTATTTTCCCTTTTGTACATCATTACAACACGGTGTATATATACATAATATGACATTTGTAATGTCTTTATTCTTTTGAAACTTCTGTGAGTGTAATGTTTATGGTTAATTTGTATTGTTTATTTCACTTTTGTATATTATCTACCTCACTTGCTTTGGCAATGTTAACATATGTTTCCCATGTCAATAAAGCCCCTTGAATTGAGAGAGAGAGAGAGAGAGGGAGAGAGAGAGAGAGAGAGAGAGAGAGAGAGAGAGAGAGAGGGTGTGAATGAGAGAGGAGTGAAAGAGAGGGAGTGAAATAGAGGTAGTGTGAGAGAGAGAGAGGCGGAGGAGAGAGAGATGTTCTTTGAAATTGTAAAGAAGTGATGTACAGGTGAATATCCTTTGGTAAACATGCAAGATTGCATTGTCACTTCTTCACATTTTTGTGCTTGACCTTACCTCGTACATCTGCAGAGAAACGGGCTGAATGTCTGGAGACAAAGAGCTTTAGTTCCTGATCCAGGTTACAGTCAATGAGGTTGGTGTCCCATGAGCGAATGCCTGCACAGAAAACAAAACAATCAATGGAAAGAATGACATGAGTGCAGAACCCACTTCATCCATCACTAGGCTAGCCTGGCAGAGGCTGGCACACAATCAATATTCCCCATAGATTTTGCATCAAGGGCCTTGGCTTTGGCTTGTAGCTGGCAAAAGGTCCAGATTTTTTCAATTCATGAGTCTCAATGTCACCGGCATCTATTCAAAGTTGGTCTCACTCTTCCATTTCATTGGGTCTGTCCTGTAATGAACATGTACCATTTGGCATGAGAGAGGAAATCTATGATAGGAAATATCTATAAAGTGCTTTAGCTTTAGTTTGCCAGGGGCTGCGGGTGGTGCTGCTAGCCAAGGCTGAGTCATAACCTGGGTTCTGTTGTCATCTATCCTCTGTACATGACACTGTTACTTACTGTAATGAAACTGGGTGTGTTTAAACTCTGATTAACTTTATTGGAAAATAGGAACATTTCCTGTGTTGCTAAAATACAATTGCAAAGCCACACCAATGCAAGGCTACTAACTTGACCCAATTCAATTCATAAAATATTACAGATAAAATCTACATATCATATATACTGTGCCTTTAGAAAGTATTCTCATGTGTTACAGCCTGAATTCAAATGGACGACATTTAGATTTTTTTGTCACTGGTCTACACACAATATCAAAGTGGAATTATGTTTTACAAAAAAAAAAATCTAAATTGTGGAGGGGGGGACGACAACAGACATTGAATATCCATTTGAGCATGGTGAAGTTACTAATTACACTTAGGATGGTGTATCAATACACCCAGTCACAACAAGGATACATGTGTCGTTCCTAACTCAGTTGCCAGAGAGGAAGGAAACCGCTCAGGGATTTCACCATGAGGCCAATGGTGACTTTAAAACAGTTAGAGGTCAATGGCTGTGAAAGGAGAAAACTGAGCATGGAACAAGAGCATTGTAGTTACTCCACAATACTAACCTAAATGACGAGTGAAAAGAAGGAAGCCTGAACAGAATAAATAGATTCCAAAACATGCATCCTGTTTGCAACAAGGCACTAAAGTAATACTGGAAAAAAAATGGCAAAGCAATTCACTTTTTGTCCTGAATACAAAGTGTTATGTTTGGGGAAAATACAATACACCAATATGGAAAGTACCACTCTCCATATTTTCAAGCATAGTGATGGCTGCATTATGTTATGATATCATTGTATGATTAAGGACTGGGTAGTTTTTCAGGATAAATATAAAATATTAACATAATGGAGCTAAGCACAGGCAGAATCTTAGAGGAAAACCTGGTTCAGTCTGCTTTCCACCAGACACTGGGAGATTAATTCACCTTTCAGCAGGACAATAACCTAAAACGCAAGGCCAAATCTACACTGGAGTTGCTTACCAAGAAGACAGTGAATGTTTTTGAAGATTTTTGAAAAGAATAACAGGCAAATGTTGCACAATCAATGTGTGGAAAGCTCTTAGAGACTTACTCAGAAAGACTCACAGCTGTAATCGCAGCCAAAGATAATTCTACAAAGTATTGACTCAGGGCTGTGAATACTTATGTAAATGAGATATTGTTATATTTCATTTTCAATCCAATTTAACATTTCTAAAAACATGTTTTCACTTTGTCATAATGGGGTATTGTGTGTAGATGGGTGATAAAAATAGTTTCTGAAGTGCCTATATATAAAAAACAGTCAATATAATACAAGACATTAAGAACAGTGATCCAACGGTGCAGTTAAAAAAAAGTCTTTAGGAAAAGAATAAGGTGGAACATGATTCAACAGGAGAAACAATGCCTTCCTGGAAGATGATAGAAGGATTACTGTTGCAGTTGTGTACAATTCCTGATTGATATTTGACTTGACATGAAGTCATGGCACTAGTAGCATCAACCCATTCAAATCACAGATATTTAATAGTAATAATAAGCTACAAAACACAATAATTATTATAACAATAATAATGTTTCAAAACAAAAGTCTTGTTTTTCCTTAAAAAAAATCATTCATTCTTTGCGTAGTAGGTATATGATCATATTTGCCATAATAACAATTAGCCTATATGCCTGAAAACCTACTTTGTCCGATCTAATAAACATAACATGTAATTGAATGTTTCACATGGACTAAATTATGAAAGCTTTATTAATAGTGTGTTTATACTGTAAACAAAAAGGACAGTAGGAAAACCATAGCATGAATTTTCAAAGACATCATTCCTTTGAATTAGGCCTCAGCAGGTTTTAAATCCTTTGTTCCAACATTTTATGAAACATGGTGCCGTAATCCGCCCACACATTTTGTTCTTCCGCCCACACATTTCGTTCTTCCGCCATAGTTTCTTCTTGTCATACCAACCTCTGTCCCCAGTAGCCTGTCAATCAGAAACGCCCTTTGTGTTTGAATAGCGCTCCCTACGACTTTCCGTAGGGACCGCATTGCGGAGTGGGCCACGCCTACATGCCGGTGTCGGATGAGAGAGAGCTGGATGCGGAAACAAGAAAGCTGGGATGGGGATGGGATGGGTCCCGCTGGGGCGGGCACGGTGGGTGATTTAAGATGCAGCACCAAGAGGAGGGTTTTCACGCACGTAGACAAAGCAACACCGTGTTCAAAATACGGTACTATTGGAGTGCCCACACCTGCCAATAAGTAGCCTACACCTTCCTTTGTTGTTCTGTAAATGGACACAGTGGAAGAAAAGCTGTCTCAGTAATTGAGAATGCACTGTGTAGACGAGGCTGTTTAACACCGAAAATATGTTTTTTGAATGATTTACGCATGGGTAGAAGGGACAATGGGGTTGGACCCCTTTATAACAATAGGCCTATGTATACATTTCTGACAACGAAATAACGGATGCACCACACAAAAACAAGCAGACGTTAGGTGGTCGATACCCTCTCACTGGTGCGCATCACATCTCAAGAAAAAGAATATGTCTTTTACTGACGCACAATAAGAATGCTGAATCATTCTCGGCATCTTTACCACGTGTGGCTGATTTAAAGTAACACTGCAGAATAGTTTGTGTTTTGGAAAGGTATAGCCTGCAGTCCTTATATAGAATGTGTATGGAGACAGGGAGAAGAGGTGCGGGGAAAAGGTTGTTGGGGTGTCGACGGATGCCATCTGTTTGATTTGCGCTTCCCACAGATTTGCAGATACAACCTGGGAGGGGCTGTGCGCGCAACCAGCAATATCACATCACTTCAACAACATCACAATCATTAAGTTTTCCATTCAGGTGGCATATTGCTTTATAGCCTAATGCCTATGGAGGTCGATGTATCCCAACTGAGATTGTGTTATACATAAAGTAAGTTCAAGGTTACAAAACATGACATCCAGACTTGGCGCATGATGTGGTTATTTTCACAATATTCCAAATAAGAATAGAAAGTCGGCTATAGTTGTATGACAAAGCATTCGACACATAAAGTGATGCTTGTGCTGCTACCACTTAGGCTGTGGATAGCTTACACCACCTCCTCAACACCGGGCAAGGCTGTAGCCTCCCTCTGTCTTCTTACCTTTTTCTATATCCGCAATGGCACACTTCAAATGATCCTCCGTGACTATTTCTCCAATAACCACAAGCAGGTAAAATTTGTTGTCGTCAAAACGGTGCGAGAGACTCGCGGACATTGGGGATGCCATAACGTTGCTCGAACTGCTTAAAGTCTCAATGTCTGCAGATTCCACAAGCGTCGCCATCCTCGCTTACACGGGGCAACACACACCCCTGTCCAGCTAAGGAAATGAGAGGAAGTCACCAGACGCCGTGAAAGGAGTGGTCCTGCGTTTTATACTCCTAGACATTGTGCCATGATCAGTAACCAGGGGAGGAGAGGGCTAACAGCTGACGTCATTCGCAGCGAATCAAACTCCCCGGAAGCTGATTAGCGGGAGATTGATGAATCCCCTAAATATTTTGGTGTAGGCCGAATTTTCTATAATCAAATTTTGTGCCCCACTCATCTTGGTAAGTGCCATGACTATTTTATATGTTTGAAGATTTGTTAATGCAGGTGTAGGCCTATTGATATTGGCCTACCAATGTTTTAGAAAGGATATAAGTGTAATATCTTAATTGTACTATTTTCTCTCTCTTTTTCTTTGTCTCTCTCCATCTCCCTCTCTTTCTCTCTCTGTGTGTGTGTGTGTGTGTCATGGCAGTCTTATGTAGAAGCTCTTCTCATCTCAGGTATGATCCATTGGTTCTGCCTCAAGTACTGTGCTTGTCTCTGTCTGCGCTGTCACTGCCCTGATACTGGCTGCTGTCACAGAACCTGTCATTCCCACAAATACCAGGATGATGAGCCGGTAAACTAAAGCTCTCCTCTATCAGCACCTTCTGCCCTTTACTTTCATTTCTGTGCAAGTTTACTACTGAATTGATAAATGATATGTCACATAAAGTACCCGTCAAAAGTTTGGACACACCTACTCATTCAAGGGGTTTCTTTATTTTAAATATTTTCTACATTGTAGAATAATAGTGAAGAGATCAAAACTATGAAATAACACATATGGAATCATGTAGTACCAAAAAAGTGTTTAACAATTCAAAATATATTTCAGATTTTAGGTTCTTGAAAGTAGCCACCCTTTGCCTTGATGACAGCTTTTAACGCTCTTGGCATTCTCTCAACCAGCTTCCCACCATATGCTGAGCACTTGTTGTCTGCTTTTTCTTCACTCTGCGCATCAACTCGTCCCAAACCATCTTAATTGGGTTGAGGTTCAGTGATTGTGGAGGCCAGGCCATCTGATGCAGCACCATCACTTTCCTTCTTGGTCAAATAGCCCTTACACAGCCTGGAGGTGTGTTATGGGTCATTGTCCTGTTGAAAAACAAATGTTAGTCCCACTAAGCCCAAACCAGATGGGATGGTGTATTGCTGCAGAATGTTGTGGTAGCCATACTGGTTAAGTGTGCCTTGAATTCGAAATAAATCACTGACAGTGTCACCAGCAAAGCACCATCACACCTCCACCTCCATGCTTCACGGTGGGAACCACACATGCGGAGATCATCCGTTCACCTACAAAGACACGGCGGTTGGTACCAAAAATCTCACATTTGGAATCATTAGACCAAAGGACAGAGTTCCACTGGTCTAATGTCCATTGGTTTTGTTTCTTGGCCCATGCAAGTCTCTTATTATTATTTGTGTCCTTTAGTAGTGGTTTCTTTGCAGCAATTCAACCATGAAGGCCTGATTCACACAGTCTCCTCTGAACAGTTGATGTTGAGATGTGTGTTACTTGAACTCTGTAAAGCAGTTATTTGGGCTGCAATCGTAGGTGCAGTTAACTCTAATGAACTTATCCTCTGCAGCAGAGGTAACTCTGGGTCTTCCTTTCCTGTGGTGGTCCTCATGAGAGGCAGTTTCATTTTCATTTATTGAACGTTAATTTAACCAGGTAATACCCATTGAGGTTAAAAACCTATTTGCGAGGGCGACCTGGCAAGAAGGCAAAACTGGGAAATAGCAGCGTGTACATAAAATATGTTCATCATAGCGCTTGATGGTTTTTGCAGCTTTACTTGAAGAAACTTTCAAAGTTCTTGACATTTTCCATGACTGACCTTCATGTCTTAAAGTAATGATGGACTGTCATTTGTCATTGCTTATTTGAGCTGTTCTTGCCATAATTTACCAAATAGGGCTGTCTTCTGTATATACCACCCCTACCATATCACAACACAACTGATTGTCTTAAATGCATTAAGAAGGAAATAATTTCTACAAATGAACTCTTAACAAGGCACACTGTTAATTGAAATGCATTCCAGTTGACTGCATCATGAAGCTGGTTGAGAGAAGGCCAAGAGTGTACAAAGCTGTCATCAAGACAAAGGGTGGCTACTTTCAAGACTCTCAAATATAAAATATTGATTTGTTTAACACTTTTTGGTTACTACATGTGTTATTTCATCGCTTTGATGTCTTCACTATTATTCTACAATGTAGAAAATAGTACAAATAAAGAAAAACCCTTGAATGAGTACAGTAGGTGTGTCCAAACTTTTGACTGGTACTGTATATATATACACACAGATAATAACATGGCTACACTAGTGTTCCCTTAATGTAATTATCCAGCTTCACTCATACATCACGATAAACAGATCTGTTCTTCTTTATTAGGACAGAAACTGTCTTTGACAGTTTGTTGATTTTGTCACGGAAAACAAAAAGCTTTTGACATGAAAATAATATTGAAACGGCAAGGACATGAAAAGCCAGACAGCTTTTGGGAATGAAAAGAGACTAGGGCCTAGATTCAATCAGATTGAGCTTTAACCAGCGTTGGTTGTGTTTTGGCGGTGTTGGGTGTGTATGAATTGCCTATCGTGAGCTGCTGCTCCTGTGAGTCACAAACCACTACGTTCTTTGTTTTCCCTACCATGTTAGAAGCTCAAAACAGCACTAGAAAGTGTAGGCTCTATTCATGTTTGAAATAATGACTCCCAAATATCAAACCATTGATGTTCGGCTAATGCATGTGTTGCACATGGGGATGTGTAAAACGTACTCCTCACCCTGAAGTGTCCCCACTTGCGCCAGCGACTAGCTAGCCTTTTGCAAGGCGCCGACTGTTAAGACACTTCAGGAGGGTGGTCACATGTGCTAGCAAAGCAGAGGTCCTGAGTTTGAGCCTCAGTGTGAGCCGAATCAGGAGGAAGTGGTACTCACTAAGCATGCAGCGTGACGTTCTTTACAGTGGTTGCCGTTACCCGGATCTACAGTTGCGCTGGGGTGAGGGGTGAATGCAGCACATGGAGATGTATGAAATGTACTCCTCAGCTTTAAGTATCCTGTTGCGTTGCTTCATTAGCTGGCTTTTGAGGTGAGACAATCGTCTAAGACACTTGAGGGAGGACGGTTTCGTGTGCTAGTAACGCTACTTCATTCATTTCTAACATGCACTCTAATACTTGTGAATACAGGCCCAGGGCTGGGCATGGTCATGTTGTCTTAAGACAACATTTCCCAAACTCGGTCCTCGGAACCCCAAGTATTGCATGTTTTGGTTTTTGCCCGAACACTACACAGCTTATTCAAATGATCAAAGCTTGGTGATTAGTTGATTATTTGAATCAGCTGTGTAGTGCTAGGGCAAAAACCAAAACGTGCACACCTTGGGGTCCCAAGGACAGAGTTTGGGAAACATTGTCTTAAGGCCACTGGGATGATAGAGCACATCAAACATTCATCACCCACAGCTGGGAAAGTATGAACACATTAAATATGCAGTAGTCTGTCACTGTCAGTCTCCTTCCCCCATAGTCTCCTGGTCTCCCAGAGACAGACAGGAGGAGAAGGGATGGAGATTGGCAGTGTGTGTGTGTGTGTGTGTGTGTGTGTGTGTGTGTGTGTGTGTGTGTGTGTGTGTGTGTGTGTGTGTGTGTGTGTGTGTGTGTGTGAGAGAGAGAGAGTGTGTTGAGATGGGAGGTGGGTGGTGGGTAGGTGGCAGGCCAGGACTTTAATAAGTAAACGGTAGTCTTAAGACAAGGGCCTGGGAGGGAGCAAGTCAATTGTTCTGCTGTAATTCAGAAAGATAGTTGGCTGCCCATGAGAAATAAATGATGAGTTGGTGAAGCGTCCATCATATACTATAGGTAAGCATACCTTTATCAGTGAATCAAAGGGCAGATCTTTGGGGAATTCCTTGTCTCGCTGCACCCCCTTATTGCCTCAGTTACACAGGGAGAGTGCTGTGCACTGCATAAGTAGGATCTATGCAGAGCAGCATGCATCTTCCAGTACCTTGCCTTCCTGTGTGCTGTACATTTCTTCAGTGTCTACTGTACTTTGAATGACATATCTGACATTAGAGTGGTCGTTTCCATGGTTTGTTGGAGGGATGGCGGCCATCTGCCCTGCGTCAGCATGGGGTCAGAGATTAAGACTTCATCTCGCACTGCAGGACCATTAGAGAGAGAGGAGGGTTTGTGGGTAGTAGTGCTCTCGGAGCGATCTCTAAAGTGCTGGTGTTCAGTGATGGAAAAGAGAGAAGAACTGAACAGTATCCCGCTGTGATTAATGTTGAGTAGGATATGAGTCTGTTACATAAGGTTCAGGCAAGACACAATAGGCCAGTAAGTATACTCATGTAAGATAGTCTACTATACAGTATATACAATATTCACATAGATTGCATTTGGATTACTGATACAGTGTTATTTGGGTTGTTAATTGGATCGGTTCTGACATTTCTAGATTTTCTATTATTATTTGTGTACTTGTTTGAGCTGTATTGTATGCACCAAAAAATTTGGAAATTAAATTATTTTATACTAAGATCCGCAAGTGGATCTTCCAGAAAGACAATAACCCCAAGCACACATCAAAATCCACAAATAATTTGGTTAATTGGCAGCAAAAACAATATTATGCAATGACCATCTCAGTCTCCGGACTTTCACCTAATTTAAAACCTGTGGTTTGAATTGAAGAGGGCAGTCCATAAGTGCAGAGTAAGGATATCAAGGATCTGGAAAGATTCTGTATGGAGGAATGGTCTAATGCTTTGAACACACCGACTCCGTCATTGCGATTTGATACACCAGAAGTACATTTATTTCCAATGGAACGCTGCGTTTGCCTTGCAGTATTATGTTGCAGGGGCAGTTGCAGTGTCTTCTGTGTGGTGCATACTTTGGATTTATCGAATGTATGCATCAAATTGCATGTGTAAACTTGACAGAAAGGAGCAAAATGCGAATGTTGAATTTTTGCTGCACACATATCCAGTAAAAAAATGTGGGCAACATAATAAAAACAGTTTGCCTGGAGAATTTCTTTACATTTTTATTCATTTATTTGCCAAGTATATTATTTATTCGATGACATCCACAAATTAATTGTGAGAGCCTATAATATAATTTCCCTAAAAAATGCAGAGCGAAATGCAATAATAAATAGTCAAGATAGCAGAGTTGGCTCTTTCAACAATGAGACCAACGTTGAGGAAGGTGGTCTTGATCGTGATGTTGGACCGGGACCAGCCCCGCCGAGAGCGCAGGTCTGTGTGGGTCCAGAGATGGTTAAAGTCCCGAAAGCAGACAGAGGAGTTCCACCGTCTAATTCAAGAGCTTCGACTGTGTGGAGAGGAATTCCGAAGTTACTTTCGTCTGGACCTAAGCGAGTTCGATCACCTGCAACAGATGGTTGGAGCCAGGATCACCCGGATGGATACCAACTACCGGGAGTCCATCAGCCCAGTTGAATGCCTGGCGATTTGTCTCCGGTAAGCTAAATTCTAGTTCATTTTTAAAGCCTTTGATACCATAATTGATTGATATTTGATACATTTTTTA
This sequence comes from Oncorhynchus nerka, assembly GCF_034236695.1. Lineage (NCBI taxonomy): Eukaryota > Metazoa > Chordata > Actinopteri > Salmoniformes > Salmonidae > Oncorhynchus > Oncorhynchus nerka. The sequence continues at coordinate 22,693,182 of NC_088399.1, forward strand.
AATGTGCAACCTAGCTAGCTAAAGGGCTCTCTAGTTAATAGTCCCTATTTGACATCAGATGTACTTTTACAGAATGTTAAAGTTGGTTAATAAACCAAAGTTGGTTTATAATCCTTTTTTAATTATGCAATGTTACCAAATGAAAAGAAAGTTGAGGTGCATTCTTCCCTGATGGAGGTAGGCTAGTCTTCTCCAGGACCCATTGTTCTTCAATATAGTTACAGTCATTCATTACATTCTTATTGGACTCACATACACTCTTAGTGAAAAAGGTTCCAAAAGTATCATTCTGCTTTCCCCATAGGAAAACCCTGTTTGGTTCCAGGTATAACCCTTTGTGGAAAAGGTTATACATGGAACCCAATAGTGTTCTACTTGGAACCAAAAGGGTTCTACCTGGAACTGAAAAGGATACGACCTGGAACCAAAAATGGTTCTTCAAAGGATTCTCATATGGGGACAGCCGGAGAACCCTTTTAAGTAGATAGTACCATTCTTTCTAAGAGTAGAGTTGGCCTGGGCTACAGTTTATTGATATAGTCATAGACTGAATTGTACTGTTTCAAGGCATTGTTAATGATGGTTGATGAGTATTACAATATCATTAGTAGAGCATAATAAACAGTAAGATATATAGATATATGAGTAGATATATGAGTACATATAATATGTGGGTGGAATTCAAGTTACACACAATATTGATAATTATTTGGAATTATATTTTAGATTCTTGGCAACAGGGGACTCCTACAGGACCATCGGATTCAGCTTCCGAGTTAGATGGTCCACGGTGGCAGGCATTGTCCCCTCTGTGGAACAAGCCATTTGGGACTGTCTGGTTGGTGAATACATGCCTGTCCCCAAGGAGGAAGACTGGAGGGCCATCGCTGCCGAGTTCCTGGAGAGGTGGAATTTCCCCAACTGTCATTGACGGGAAACATGTAGTAATCCAGGCTCCACCGTGCTCAGGATCGCAGTTCTACAACTACCAGGGTACATATTCAGTTGTACTCTTGGCTGTAGTAGATGCCATCTACTGTTTCCGTGTTGTCGATGTTGGTGCTTACCGCAAGGGAAGTGATGGCATGACCCTCCGGGACTCTGCCTTCGGCCAGGCACTTCAGGATGGCACCCTGGAGATTCCACCACCTGCATCGCTCCCTGGGTCTGAAGATCTGGGACCTGTTCCTCACGTCTTCGTCGGTAACAAGGTCTTCCCTTTAAGACCCAACCTCATGAGGCCCTACGCTGGACGCCAGCTGCCATTGCCAAAGCCTGTAAGGATCTTTAACAAACAACTGTCCAGGAAAAAGTTAGTAGTTGAATGCGCCTTTGGGATTCTGGCAGTCCGGTGGAGAATGTATCGGAGAGTGCTTGGTCTCAGCCCCTCAAATGTCGATGCCTGCGTGAAGGCCACGTGTTCACCACAACTACTTGCAGAGGTCATTCCAGGAGCCACTCCAGATGGAGATGGGCACGCCAAATGGTCACCTACCTGATGTCACCAGGGCAGGTGCCAACCACGCCCCCAGACAGGCACTCCAGGTGAGGGAGAAGCTGACCCCCTACTTCTCATTGCCAGCAGGTGAAGTCCCATGGCCACATGCCGTGGAGTGAAACAGCTCTTTTAAGAGCCCCCTAAAAACAAAGGTTATTTTAAGAACCATCCACCTTGTCAATAAAATTGTATTTTTTCCCCATATTACTTTATGTATCATTGTCTCTCTTCATTTGGAAGTTATATTTAAGTGACATTTGGGAGTAAAGACACCTTAACCCCTTCCCTCTCCCATTAAGATCAGTATTATACACACCTGGCATGGTACATCAGGTGAGTGGGAGCACTGATTAAGGTTATACGACATACAGTTAGTATGATAACAAAGGGAAAGGGTAACCTAGGTAACCTAGGGTCCATACAAATAGTACAGTTTACCACCATGTTCACTGGTCTGACAAAATACAGGTGGAAAAAAAACTCATTAGGAAGAGAATGTGTTTTTACTTTCATCTTGTCTTAGTCTGCAAAGATGTGTGGAAGAAATAAACAGATTATGTCTAAATTAGATATTAATAAACAAATGTAACAACTGACTATGAAAACAGTATAATTTAGTAAGTATTCAAGTACAGGAAAGAACATGAAAGGTATGTGTGTTGTAAAAATGTTTAAAAAATACAACTATTGTGTGTGTAAAAATAAAAAGAAATGAATGTGTAGCCTGTAATCTGTAAGAGAACAACAAGAGCATGTATTTTTGGCACAACTGCAGACAGATACAGGGACACCTCATAAAGCCTAGACGTAGTAGGGGAACTTCAGACATGGCCATAAAGAGAGAGGGCAGGGCACTGGAGATCTGAGGTACAGAGAGGAGTGGAGGAGAGGTGTGTGTGTGTGTCTCTGTCTCTGAAAACAGAAGATCATGTGTAGACAAAACACAGCTAAACAAACAAATGGCCCCTGGACTTCATGGATCAGTCGATGGAACATAACTTCACAAACAGTTTCAACACCCTGGTTTTCAAGTGGTTTTAAATGAATGAAATATATTCACCTTTAGTCTTGTAAGAGACCAACAAGAGCATATGTGAATTCTCTGGTGGTATGAGTTTCAATTATGTCAATTCAGAAATCTATGTAACACTAATAATGAATGCCATCCTAAGACTTTATAAACAAATGACTTTATGAATTGACTGAATTTAAAGGGATCTGACGTGTGTGAAAAGAAAGGTACAATGAGGGAGGTCAAAACAACAACCAGACAACTCCTCTTCCTGTCCTTCCTGTGAGCTGGTCGGCTCGGGCAACTCCTCTCCTCTTCCTGTCCTTCCTGTGAGCTGGTCGGCCCCGGCACCTCCTCTCCTCTTCCTGTCATTCCTGTGAGCTGGTCGGCCCCGGCACCTCCTCTCCTCTTCCTGTCCTTCCTGTGAGCTGGTCGGCTCGGGCAACTCCTCTCCCCTTCCTGTCCTTCCTGTGAGCTGGTCGGCCCCGGCACCTCCTCTCCTCTTCCTGCACCTCCACTCCTCTTCCTGTCCTTCCTGTGAGCTGGTCGGCTCGGGCAACTCCTCTCCCCTTCCTGTCCTTCCTGTGAGCTGGTCGGCCCCGGCAACTCCTCTCCTCTTTCTGTCCTTCCTGTGAGCTGGTCGGCTCCGGCACCTCCTCTCCTCTTCCTGTCATTCCTGTGAGCTGGTTGGCCCCGGCAACTCCTCTCCTATTCCTGTCCTTCCTGTGAGCTGGTCGGCCCCGGCACCTCCTCTCCTCTTCCTGTCATTCCTGTGAGCTGGTCGGCCCCGGCACCTCCTCTCCTCTTCCTGTCCTTCCTGTGAGCTGGTCGGCTCGGGCAACTCCTCTCCCCTTCCTGTCCTTCCTGTGAGCTGGTCGGCCCCGGCACCTCCTCTCCTCTTCCTGCACCTCCACTCCTCTTCCTGTCCTTCCTGTGAGCTGGTCGGCTCGGGCAACTCCTCTCCCCTTCCTGTCCTTCCTGTGAGCTGGTCGGCCCCGGCAACTCCTCTCCTCTTTCTGTCCTTCCTGTGAGCTGGTCGGCTCCGGCACCTCCTCTCCTCTTCCTGTCATTCCTGTGAGCTGGTTGGCCCCGGCAACTCCTCTCCTATTCCTGTCCTTCCTGTGAGCTGGTCGGCCCCGGCACCTCCTCTCCTCTTCCTGTCATTCCTGTGAGCTGGTCGGCCCCGGCAACTCCTCTCCTCTTCCTGTCCTTCCTGTGAGCTGGTTGGCCCCGGCAACTCCTCTCCTCTTCCTGTCCTTCCTGTGAGCTGGTCGGCCCCGGCACCTCCTCTCCTCTTCCTGTCCTTCCTGTGAGCTGGTCGGCCCCGGCAACTCCTCTGCTCTTCCTGTCCTTCCTGTGAGCTGGTCGGCCCCGGCAACTCCTCTCCTCTTCCTGTCCTTCCTGTGAGCTGGTCGGCCCCGGCAACTCCTCTCCTCTTCCTGTCCTTCCTGTGAGCTGGTTGGCTAAATTGACTCCATCTCTGGAAGGGAAGAGAAAAACAACACATACAAGCTTAACATAATATGACACCATAAAAGGGGAGATTTATGTTAACTAAATACTGCTTGTATAGTGTAGTTAGTGGCATAAATATAGGAACAGTGTGGTAAAGTTGGTAATACTTGCTGTTTACTCATGGAATTTCAGATCAAAAGATGAATATGACAGTCAAATATTTAGACAGCAAACTGTTGTTTTAGGATATTTTCTAACACAGAAAAACAGCTATACATTTGCCTCATATTAATACTTTGATCTGAAATACCAATTAGCCTACATGAGTATACTGTAAAAAGTTACTTCACTGTCGCATCACTTATGACACTACCTGTGATACGGAGAGAAAAATAACGTACCATTGAACTCGGCTTCGAAAAGCAGCTGATACATTTGAACCTTGACTGCTGCTTTTCTTTGTTGAGGCAGCCTCTTCAGTGTTGGCACCAGGCTCATGGCAAAGACGGTCTCTTCATCCTCCTTCCTGTGAGCATCAGGTTGGGCTGCATCCCTCTCGACGGCTTGGAGGAGCCTCTGTTGAAATGAGTTGAGTGGATCTGGGGGCTGGTACCTCCGATGACGTCTGGTGTGACGTTGTTCCTCTTCGTTTCTCTCTCTGTTTCTCTCCTCGTTTGTCTCCACGGCCACATCCTGTTCCAACGAAGTCCTCAGTGGTCACTTCCGTGAGGTTCATAATTATCTCAGGTGGTCCTAGATTCAGAGGTGCTTCCTCCATTTCATCATCTTCCACGGTGGTCATACTTGTGGATGATGTAGACGTTGTAGAGGGTCTCGATGCACCGGTGGAGGTGATGGTCGCACTTTTGGATGAAGTTAAGGGTCTTGATGCACCAGTGGCGACAACACTTGTGGATGAAGTAGTAGAGGGTCTGGCTGTAAAATTGCCACTCGTTGTCCCAGGCACAATAAATGGATCCAGAAAAGGAAGAATGTGGCAGAATCTCCAAGGCTGCTGGCCTGAAGCTGCTGACCTGGACTTCTTCTTCTCTTTCTCTGCCCTTCTCTCTCTCTGATACCTGTCCCTGAGTCCTCTCCCCTTCCTCCTACAGTCTTCTTCTACATAGACATGAACATGATAAGCCAAACCATTACCTAGCATAACTATAGTTATTAGATAGCTATCATGGACATGTCACCTACTGTACACATAGACACACACACACACGGTTATCTGACCAAATTATCAAGGGGTACAGTAGTATCTACCATTTCTATTACTATTTACCTGACATACACACTCACGCTCTTTCAAACATGATTATTTGGGAAAGTTTTCAGGGGTATTAACTAACATCACTTATACAGTGGGGCAAAAAAGTATTTAGTCAGCCACCAATTGTGCAAGTTCTCCCACTTAAAAAGATGAGAGAGGCATGTCATTTTCATCACTTCAACTATGACAGACAAAATGAGAAAAAAAAATCCAGAAAATCACATTGTAGGATTTTTTATGAATTTATTTGCAAATTGTGGTGGAAAATAAGTATTTGGTCAATAACAAAAGTTTATCTCAATACTTTTCTATTTTCTATGGGGTTGAGATCTGGAGACTGGCTAGGCCACTCCAGGACCTTGAAATGCTTCTTACGAAGCCACTCCTTTGTTGCCCGGGCTGTGTGTTTGGGATCATTGTCATGCTGAAAGACCCAGCCACGTTTCATCTTCAATGCCCTTGCTGATGGTAGGCTTTGTTACTTTGGTCCCAGCTCTCTGCAGGTCATTCACTAGGTCCCCCCGTGTGGTTCTGGGATTTTTGCTCACCGTTCTTGTGATCATTTTGACCCCACGGGGTGAGATCTTGCGTGGAGCCCCAGATCAAGGGAGATTATCAGTGGTCTTGTATGTCTTCCATTTCCTAATAATTGCTCCCACAGTTGATTTATTCAAACCAAGCTGCTTACCTATTGCAGATTCAGTCTTTCCAGCCTGGTGCAGGTCTACAATTTTGTTTCTGGTGTCCTTTGTCAGCTCTTTGGTCTTGGCCATAGTGGAGTTTGGAGTGTGACTGTTTGAGGTTGTGGACAGGTGTCTTTTATACTGATAACAAGTTCAAACAGGTGCCATTAATACAGGTAACGAGTGGAGGACAGAGGAGCCTCTTAAAGAAGAAGTTACAGGTCTGTGAGAGCCAGAAATCTTGCTTGTTTGTTATTGACCAAATACTTATTTTCCACCATAATTTGCAAATAAATTCATTAAAAATCCTATAATGTGATTTTCTGGATTTTTCCCCTCATTTTTTCTGTCATAGTTGAAGTGTACCTATGATGAAAGTTACAGGCCTCTCTCATCTTTTTAAGTGGGAGAACTTGCACAATTGGTGGCTGACTAAATACTTTTTTGCCCCACTGTATAGCCACCTCACAAGTCACACACACACACACACACACACACACACACACACACACACACACACACACACCTCATTGGCTAGGTTAGCTAACTATCCACATCTAGCACAAGCTCACTACTAAACCTAACTGACAACACTACTATCGTGGACACTTGTCTCCAAGCAGCATTTTTTGTGTTTATATCCCTATAGCTGTCAGCAGTTGTGTCAAAAGGACACGGTTTTGAGGATACTGCGAAATGATTCTCTTCTCCATGTGTCCAACCGCATGCGACCATCTGCAAAAGATACCTGCATCAGTATAGTTGCCCAGCTGTGCAAAATATTATGCAGCAGTGATGCAATGACGTAGTCGGTGTGTTCGAAGTGTTTATGCAAGTCAAAAATTCTTAATCTTTGGTCTTCTGAGATCTCTTTTGTTCGAGGCATGGTTCACATCAGGCAATGCTTCTTGTGAATAGCAAACTCACATTTTGAGAGTGTTTTTTATAGAGCAAGACAGCTCTAACCAACATCTTTAATCTCGTCTCATTGATTGGACTCCAGGTTAGCTGACTCCTGACTCCAGTTAGCTTTTGGAGAAGCCATTAGCCTAGGGGTTCACATACTTTTCCCAACCTACTCTGTGACTGTTTAAATGATGTATTCAATATAGATAAGACAAATACAATAATTTGTGTGTTATTAGTTTAAGTATACCATGTTTGTCTATTGTTGTGACTTACATGAAGATCAGATCAAATTTGATGACCAAATTTATGCAGATATCCAGGTAATTCCAGGGTTCACATACGTTTCCTTGCCACTGTAGCTCACATAGCACAAGGACTGTGCAGTGTAGAGGAGTAAATATACAGTGGGGTCTGAAATGATTCACACCCTTGATAAAGATGAGAAAAAAATACTGTATAAAATAAATAATTATATTGTACGCTCCACAAAAGTATATCATTTTATACTATATATTTTTTTCCACCTTTATTTAACCAGGTTGGCTAGTTGAGAACATGTTCTCGTTTACAACTGCAACCTGGCCAATAATAAAGCAAAGCAGTTTGACACATACAACAACACAGAGTTATAATTGCTTAGAGAAAGTGATTTTGTTTATCAAGGATAACAGCACTGAGCCTTTTTCTCTTCATGTTTTATGAGATTGGAGAACACATTGGAAAGAGTCTTACACTTGGAAAGGGTTACAAAGTATCTCTACAAATGATCTATAAATGGAGAAAGATCAGCACTGTTGCTACTTTCCCTAGAAGTGGCCGTCCTGCAAAGATGACTGCAAGAGCACAGCGCAGAATGCTCAATGAGGTTAAGAAGAATCCTAGAGTGTCAGATAAATACTTACAGAAATCTCTGGAACATGCTAACGTCTCTGTTGACGATTCTACGATACGTAAAACACTAAACAAGAATGGTGTTCATGGGAGGACACCACGGAAGAAGCGACTGCTGTCCAAAAAAAACATTGCTGCATGTCCAAATTTTGCAAAAGTGCACCTAGATGTTCTACAGCGCTAGTGGCATAGTGGCAAATATTCTGTGGACAGATGAAACTACAGTTGAGTTGTTTGGAAGGAACACACAACACTATGTGTGGAGAAAAAAAGGCACAGCACATCAACATCATAAACCCCATCCCAACTGTAAAGTATGGTGGAGGGAGCATCATGGTTTGGGGCTGCTTTGCTGCCTTCAGGACCTGGACAGTTTGCTGTCATCGACGGAAAAATGAATTCCCAAGTTAATCAAGACATTTTGCAGGAGAATGTTAGGCTATCTGTCCACCAATTGAAGCTCAACAGAAGTTGGGTGATGCAACAGGACAACGACCCAAAACACAGAAGTAAATCAACAACAGAATGGCTTCAACAGAAGACAATACGCCTTCTGAAGTGGCCCAGTCATAGTCCTGACCTCAACCCGATAGAGATGCTGTGGCATGACCTCAAGAGAGCGGTTCACACCAGACATCCCAAGAATATTGCTGAACTGAAACAATTTTGTAAAGAGGAATGGTCCAAAATTCCTTCTGACAGTTGTGCAGGTCTGATCCGCAACTACAGAAAACGTTTGGTTGAGGTTATTGCTGCCAAAGGAGGGTCAACCAGTTATTAAATCCAAAGGTTCACATACTTTTCCCACCCTGCACTGTGAATGTTTACACGGTGTGTTCAATAAAGACATGAAAACGTATAATTGTTTGTGTGTTATTAGTTTAAGCAGACTGTGTTTGTCTATTGTTGTGACCTAGATGAAGATCCGACCAAATTGTATGACCAATTTATGCAGAAATCCAGGTATTTCCAAAGGGTTCACATACTTTTCTTGCCACTGTACTTAAAGCACTGCAGCACTGTAGGAGAGCAGCCAACGTGAATCAGTCCTGAATCAGGCTTTAGGATAGAGATAAAACTAGCTCTAAGAGGAAAGCACTAAAGCAGGCAGCGTGGGCTGAGGGACTGGGCATGGATGGTACATGGGATGCCCATCTTCCTGATACTGGCATCTCCCTGGGCACGATGTGGGTCACAGCAGCACAGCAAAGAGTGCCCGCCTGCGCCCCCATGGAGCTGACAAAACTGATGTGTCTTCCAAGCGATGGAGCGGAGGGGGGAAGTTAAGGATGGGGAGGCCAGCTACTTGACTCTATCTGTATAGTTCATATGAGGATAGAGACTGAGTGCGTGTGGTTAGAAGGAAAACATGGCTTGTCACCCCAAGGTCTCTAAAGACAAAAACAAATGATCAAAGAAAGTTGTAGTTAGTTGTCATCTCTTTACAGGGCCAAATAATTATACAGTACATTAGTTTATGCCAGTTGTGGGAAAAGTACAGAATTGTCATACTTGAGTTAAAGTAAAGATACCTTATTAATAGAAAATGACTGAAGTAAAAGTGAAAGTCACCCAATAAAATTATACTTGAGTTATATATACTTAAGTATCAAAAGTAAATGTAATTGCTAAAATATACTTAAGTATCAAAAGTAAAAGTATAAATCATTTCACATTCCTTATATTTAGCAAACCAGACAGCACAATTTTCTTGTTTTACGGATAGCCAGGGGCTCACTCCAACACACAGACATAATTTACAAATGAAGCATTTGTGTTTAGTGAGTCCGCCAGATCAGAGGCTGTAGGGATGACCAGGAATGTTCTCTTGATAAGTGCATGAATTGGAAAAGTTGTCAAAAACATAAATGTAATTTGTTCCCCAAAAACGACTTAAGTAGTACTTTAAAGTATTTTTACATAAGTACTTTACACCACTGGTTTGTGCCGACCTACCTCATAATATACGGTAAGCTATGCAGACTGTGACCTACACAAAAAAAGGAAAGTTCTTAAATGGTTCTTCCTCAGCTCTTAAGGTTCCTTGGATAACTTTTTCATCACCAGGTGGGGTAAATGAATTAATAGACCAATAAGAAAGAGTTCCAAACCTAATGTCACCAAGCAGGCCATCAAAACAGGCTGAAATTTCAGGCAGGTCTTTTCAAAAAGCTCCTTCACTGAAAGTGCCTTATAGTGTGGAAATACAAATGAAACAAAGGAAAATCTATTTTTGATTGCATTGGGCATTTAAAACACGGTAAATAGTTAAATTAACAGTCAGTGGTATAAAATAACCCTATGTTTGGTGTATATAAACCAGGGTTGAACAAAAACTACACACATCAATTTAATATTTTTCAGCATGCTCTATTCCAGGTAGTTTTTTTCATGTTTGTTTCAATATCAGTTTCTTTTTCATGTACATTGATTGATAAATTAATGTTATGCTACTAGAATAAAATAAGATTTTTAAACTAAACCAATCTGTTACTTGGACTTAATTTACCCGTTACTGAAATGGTTGTTCCAGTTGAGATGCTTTAGGAAGTCTCATATCTTAGTCTTCCCTACCCTGGCAGTCATTCTGAATGTCTGCCAGGTGAATAAAAAGAGAAAATGTTGGATATCCCCGCTCTGGCTGGATTCCAATAGGAATTACACATCACTTTGCAAGCCAACATAATGTGACTTTCCAGCCTGATGTGGCCTGTAAACCATGAGTTTCAGGGCACTGTAATAGGGTAAAACTAGGCCCTCCAAATAAGGCCTTGTGAAATATGTATTGATTTGTCTTGAATAATTTACTTAGAATGACAACACATTCACTTAGGATCTCAATTGATAAAGGACACACAACTGAAAATGTATGAATGGAACGTCAATGTCTCTGTCACTAGCAAACACAGTCATGGGTGGTACTGGTAACTCTAAAATCCACTTGAAAGGCACCCTGGGAAATATGCTAATAATATGTTGAGTGTGTATGGTTCTTCAAAGAAGAAAGAACCATCCCATTTAAGGTTCTTCAGAGAACCTAAAATGGTTCCCCTATGGCCTCACTCCTTATCCTTATTAAACCACCTTATTTGGTTCCAACTTTAAGCTTTATTTTTAAGAGTGTATAGGCAGACAAACACTGTCAGAGCTGTTTTATCAGGGCATTAGTCACAGGCACCGCGCTATGCATGCCCTTCAGTGTGTGTGTGTGTGGGATGCACGCGTGTGTTGAAGGCATCCCCTCTTTGACTGTCTTCCCTCCTGCTGAAGGAGTGTTGTGTCTGCAGCGCTGTGCTGTAGACATGTTTCCATTACACAGAGCTATGTTGGGGTGGATTGACTGGGCTGGTCAGGGGTATGGGCAGAGATGGACTAGCGGGGGTGTGGGCAGAGATGGACTGACTGGGCTGGCGGGGGTATGGGCAGAGATGGGCTGACTGGGCTGGCGGGGGTATGGGCAGAGATGGACTGACTGGGCTGGCGGGGTATGGGCAGAGATGGACTGACTGGGCTGGCGGGGTATGGGCAGAGATGGACTGACTGGGCTGGCGGGGGTATGGGCAGAGATGGACTGACTGGGCTGGCGGGGGTATGGGCAGAGATGGACTGACTGGGCTGGCGGGGTATGGGCAGAGATGGACTGACTGGGCTGGCGGGGGTATGGGCAGAGATGGACTGACTGGGCTGGCGGGGGTATGGGCAGAGATGGGCTGACTGGGCTGGCGGGGGTATGGGCAGAGATGGACTGACTGGGCTGGCGGGGGTATGGGCAGAGATGGACTGACTGGGCTGGCGGGGGTATGGGCAGAGATGGGCTGACTGGGCTGGCGGGGGTATGGGCAGAGATGGACTGACTGGGCTGGCGGGGGTATGGGCAGAGATGGACTGACTGGGCTGGCGGGGGTATGGGCAGAGATGGGCTGACTGGCTGGGAGGTTGTTCTAGTTCTCTAACCTCAGCTGACACTGACTGGAAAAAGACAGAGCACAGCTATACCCTCAGAGCTACGATATCTATGACTCTTTTATGTTCTCTACTTATGTAAGCCATGACATTTGAATGTCTCAAAACACAACCATTTCCTTTCCCGTCAATGATTACCGTCATTGAACTTTATATATGTTGACAGGTGAGGTAGCCTATAGCATCTTTCCACCAACTATGGCGACCACTAACAGCCACTGTTTTCAGTTTAAAAAAATCCCTGTTTCCATTACAGATCGGGATGGATATGTCATTAGTTATTAGTTTAGAGGACAGGACATAACAGTGATGCTGAGGAAAGGAAACTTGGCAGGCTCAGGGTGGCATGGCGGTCTCTCTCTCTTTCGCTGAAAAGTCAATAGCCTCTATAGACACAGCACTGGAGCTCTTACGCTGCTTAACGGGATTTTGGCAATGATGCCCTTTATCTACTTCCTCATGGTCAGATGACAGGAAGTCTATGTGTATCTGCAAGCACATTGCTCTAGTCTAGTTAGCATTGGCTTGCGATACTACCTCTAACTTCCTTCATACTGGACACAGACACATGAAAATGGTATCCATGAGTTCGCAGAACTGATTTAGGGAGGTAGAGCTGAGCCCCGAACCCGAAGCCCTGACTGCTTCATTCCATCCCATAATAATCAGTGTTTGTGTGCGTCTCTCATTACGACCAATGAGGTAAAGGGATGCTGTGAAATCACGATCAGAGGCAAAATAATGTCCTCTTTTAATAATAAGCTGAATGAGAGGATGGGTTTTTAAATGATAGAGAGAGCAGTCCAGGGAGCTTTTCTAAATCAAATCAAATCAAATTTTACAACCTGAGTGATAACATCCTCTGGTGGTGTTAAGGGTCCATTTATTTTGCACCATAAATACAACATATTTTCACACAACAAACATACAGCTACACACATATAAATAAATACTGTAACTAATATTTGTTTTTTAGTATTCTAAAGTGGACCAAAGAGCCTCAAAAGTAAGTGTATATCCGTCTACTTCATACTCCGCAGTCACGAAAACGCAGACACACACGTCACTATTAATTTAATTGACTAAGCAAAACAAAGTTTAGTCATTGTTGCCTTTCCCACTTTCTACAGGTTCCATCTCTTTAGAACACAGTGACCCCGCTGAGAACATCCTGTTGAATGACAGGACATTAAATAAACTGTACATTCCTCTCCCATGCAACATAACACCACCCACGCTCACTGATGTGTGTGTGTGTGTGTGTGCGTGTTCACAGATCAACATGACGTGGCCAGCCACAAACCGGCAATTTCCTTATCAGCACTCCAACTCAGGATGACATCACTGACTTCTGACAGAGCTAATCTAGAAATCCTGTATATTACAAGATGTACTTGCTCCTTCCTACCCCATCCATTAACCACAACATCAACCTGAGACTTAAATAGAGGAACGATGAGCAATAGCTTTTTGTCCCCTTCCAAAGACATTACAACTTTGCAGTATTTATTGAGGCAGTATTTTTTTGTTTTGTTTTCATACAATTGAAGAAGAGTGTTCAAACCACTTCGCCTTGATAACTCAGCTAGCAGGACGATTGTTGTTTCTGTCACAACTTAACAAAGGAATTTGTATAGTCTTTAAATTAAGTTAATAGCAAAACAACAGTATGGCACTATTACCAGATGTATCACAGGGCTTCGGTCAGTCTGTTTGTAGATTATTTACACACTGTGTCCAGAGAGTGGTGCTGTGGGGCTGTTGTAACAGCAGGAGGAGAAGCCTTGAGAAGACCCGACTGAAGAAACCATTCACTATCTGTCACTACTGGGCATTAGGCTAGCTATGGTATTTGGTATGTCCTATCCCCATTAGCTGTTGCAAAAGCAGCAGCTACTCTTCCTGGGGTCCACATGAAACATGACTTTTTAAAATTTTAATTAATTTTTTACAAAAGGCACACATAGCCTTCATATCAATACAGACACGTAAATGATGTAGGTCAAATAGGGGAGAGGTGTTGTGCCTTGAGGTGTTACTTTATCTGTTTTTTGGAACCAGGTTTGAGCAGTTCCATGCAATAATGGCTCTGTATAATACTGTACACTTTCTTGAATTTGTTCTGTTGGGGTAAGTGTGTGTTTGGGAATTTCAACACATTGTTTCTTATAAAAAGAAGAAGTGATGCAGTCAGTCTCTCAACTCTTAACCAAGAGAGACTGGCAGCATAGTATTTATATCAGCCCTCTGATTACAATGAAGAGCCAAGCGTGCCGCTCTGTTCTGGGCCAGCTGCAGCTTAACTAGGTCTGTCCTTGCAGCACTCTACTGGACAACAATCAAGATAAGACAAATCTGGAGCCTGCAGGACTTGCTTTTTGGAGTGTGGTGTCGAAAAAGCAGAGCATCTCTTTATTAAATTATAGATGGTGGAGAATATCTGCAGATGTTGCTAGTTGCAAGGACCTTTAGAGAAATGTGGTTTGTGTTGTGCATTACTGCCGAAGACCCCACATTGGCTCTCATGACCTCATGCAGTGTGATTGAGTGTCTCTCAAACCTCACCCTAGCTTAAACAGACCTTTGGAGGACACCCAAGAACATATAAGGAGAGATTTAGTTTCTCATAACTCTCTCGAAAAAAGATCCAACCGCCATTTGATAAAACAACATCTGATTATGTAATATGATTTATGCTTTTAGTCGGGCACCATTAGTATGTGTCATTGGCTTATTAATGTAGCGGGATAACTACAGTATTTAACTATAAGCCAGAAGAAGTAGAAAATATAGTTGGAATTTTTCAGGTATTCCAAATATTTCATATATCAAAAACGAATGCTCCATTTGCTACTAATGGGGACCTGCCCATAAAAGACAAATCACTATCAAATCATGTCTCTCTCTCTCTCTCTCTCTCTCTCTCTCTCTCGCTCTCTCTCCCTCTCTCCCCACCCCAACCTTGCTGTCTGTCTGGTTCAGTGCTTTGAAAATGTTTGCAATCCAAACGACTATTTCAAGACATGTTAGTCAGTGCTGTACAGTCATGTTCCATACAAAGAGAACTCTGACATTGTGGTTGTGTACATACTGTAGCTCTCTGTGCTAGTTTATGTTAGTGCAGGCCTCAATCATATCTTATCTTATCTGCCTCTTAACTCTTGCTTATCTACTACTGACTGACCGGCTGAGGTTCTTCCTAAGCATTTTCTCAACGGACCATGTCCACTCAAATTGAGACACACAGACACTAACACACAGACCTACACATATGTGCATACACGAATACAAAGGCACGCATGTGTTACCTCCCCACTATACGTCGTTCCCAATCAACCTTTCAGCGTATACAACAAGTCTGGTTTCAGACTGTATGTTCAAGTGTTGTTTATGTAGTGATATCATGGTTAGTGCCTATGTCTCATTCAGATCTGTCATGGCAGGGCTAGGTGATATGGAGCGTGAAGTATTCTCCGCGAGCAGAATGAAGGGAAGTCTGTCTAACTTCTCCTTTTCTGGGGACTTTCTCTCCTTACAAATGGTCCAGACTTATGCACACATACACACACATCACCTGGAAACTCTCCCGTCCAGGCGCCAACAAAACAAACAAGACTAATGATTTTTTTTCAATAGTTTAACCTTAAAAGGTAACTTGCAAAAGAGCATGTTTTATGTTGAGATACTACACGACTCAAAAAATCAGAAAATTCTATGGAATTCAACAAAGAGCTGGGTGCAAGTTGAAACTCATTGTATGACTTGTGAGGTGGCTATACAGTGGGGCAAAAAAGTATTTAGTCAGCCACCAATTGTGCAAGTTCTCCCACTTAAAAAGATGAGAGAGGCCTGTAATTTTCATCATAGGTACACTTCAACTATGACAGAAAAAATGAGGGAAAAAAATCCAGAAAATCACATTGTAGGATTTTTAATGAATTTATTTGCAAATTATGGTGGAAAATAAGTATTTGGTCAATAACAAAAGTTTATCTCAATACTTTGTTATATACCCTTTGTTGGCAATGACAGAGGTCAAACGTTTTCTGTAAGTCTTCACAAGGTTTTCACACACTGTTGCTGGTATTTTGGCCCAGTCCTCCATGCAGATCTCCTCTAGAGCAGTGATGTTTTAGGGCTGTTGCTGGTCAACACGGACTTTCAACTCCCTCCAAAGATTTTCTATGGGGTTGAGATCTGGAGACTGGCTAGGCCACTCCAGGAACTTGAAATGCTTCTTACGAAGCCACTCCTTTGTTGCCCGGACGGTGTGTTTGGGATCATTGTCATGCTGAAAGACCCAGCCACATTTCATCTTCAATGCCCTTGCTGATGGAAGGAGGTTTTCACTCGAAATCTCACGATACATGGCCCCATTCATTCTTTCCTTTACACGGATCGGTCGTCCTGGTCCCTTTGCAGAAAAACAGCCCCAAAGCATGATGTTTCCACCCCCATGCTTCACAGTAGGTATGGTGTTCTTTGGATGCAACTCAGCATTCTTTGTCCTCCAAACACGACGAGTTGAGTTTTTACCAGAAAGTTCTATTTTGGTTTCATCTGACCATATGACATTCTCCCAATCTTCTTCTGGATCATCCAAATGCTCTCTAGCAAACTTCAGACGGGCCTGGACATGTACTGGCTTAAGCAGGGGGACACGTCTGGCTGGCAGCGTAGTGTGTTACTGATGGTAGGCTTTGTTACTTTGGTCCCAGCTCTCTGCAGGTCATTCACTAGATCCCCCCGTGTCGTTCTGGAATTTTTGCTCACCGTTCTTGTGATCATTTTGACCCCACGGTGTGAGATCTTGCGTGGAGCCCCAGATCAAGGGATATTATCAGTGGTCTTGTATGTCTTCCATTTCCTAATAATTGCTCTCACAGTTGATTTCTTCAAATCAAGCTGCTTACCTATTGCAGATTCAGTCTTCCCAGCCTGGTGCAGGTCTACAATTTTGTTTCTGGTGTCCTTTGACAGCTCTTTGGTCTTGGTCATAGTGGAGTTTGGAATGTGACTGTTTGAGGTTGTGGACAGGTGTCTTTTATACTGATAACAACTTCAAACAGGTGCCATTAATACAGGTAACGAGTGGAGGACAGAGGAGCCTCTTAAAGAGGTCTGTGAGAGCCAGACATCTTGCTTGTTTGTAGGTGACCAAATACTTACTTACTTACTGTCTGTCTGTCTGTCTCTCTTTCTCTCTCTCTTTCTCTCTCTCTCTCTCTCTCTCTCTCTCTTTCTTTCGCGCTCTCTCGCTCTCTCCCTCTCAAACAGCATGTTTGACTACCAGAACCCTTCCCTGAATGGTATTTCACAAGGAGCTTCTTGTATGTTAATTTTCCACAGTATTGAGGGGATAGTAGTGGCCATGTCTGGCCAATGTTACCAGTCTCTGCCAACAAAGATGCCATGCTGTCGCTGATTTCAAAGCACACATTCTGCTTATGAAAGCCAAGAAGGTCAGCTTTAAAAGTCCATGGGACCACTCCATGGGAATGTTTTTGATGTGACCAGACAGAAGAATATGAAGAACCACAGCATCGTAGCATGGGAGCTGGCTCAGTCATGCTCGAGCATAGAGATGGCTGAGGGAGTTTTCAGGGACAGAAGGTTTCTGCTTTCATCCGCAGACAGACCCAGCTAATCTAGTTCCCCATTCCACACACACGCGTGCATGCACAGGCATACACACACACACAAACACACGTACGCGCACACACACACACAAACACACTCTTCAATATTAGGAATGTGTTCCTAATGTTTTATACACTCAGTGTATAACAGCAAATAGGGTTCTTATAACTATGATCACATTGGCTAAAAATGTAGTTATTAGTCTGTGTACTGTATGTTTATAATCAAATGTGCCAATACCCTATCACCA
>NC_088399.1:23615758-23865758 GCF_034236695.1 Oncorhynchus nerka
AAGCCTTGGCGAGGTCGATGAAGACGGCTGCACAGTACTGTCTTTTATCGATGGCGGTTATGATATCGTTTAGTACCTTGAGTGTGGCTGAGGTGCACCCGTGACCGGCTCGGAAACCAGATTGCACAGCGGAGAAGGTACGGTGGGATTCGAGATGGTCAGTGACCTGTTTGTTGACTTGGCTTTTGAAGACCTTAGATAGGCAGGGCAGGATGGATATAGGTCTATAACAGTTTGGGTCCAGGGTGTCTCCCCCTTTGAAGAGGGGGATGACTGCGGCAGCTTTCCAATCCTTGGGGATCTCAGACGATATGAAAGAGAGGTTGAACAGGCTGGTAATAGGGGTTGCGACAATGGCGGCAGATAGTTTCAGAAATAGAGGGTCCAGATTGTCAAGCCCAGCTGATTTGTACGGGTCCAGGTTTTGCAGCTCTTTCAGAACATCTGCTATCTGGATTTGGGTAAAGGAGAACCTGGAGAGGCTTGGGCGAGGAGCTGCGGGGGGAGCGGAGCTGTTGGCCGAGGTTGGAGTAGCCAGGCGGAAGGCATGGCCAGCCGTTGAGAAGTGCTTATTGAAGTTTTCGATAATCATGGATTTATCGGTGGAGACCGTGTTACCTAGCCTCAGTGCAGTGGGCAGCTGGGAGGAGGTGCTCTTGTTCTCCATGGACTTCACAGTGTCCCAGAACTTTTTGGAGTTGGAGCTACAGGATGCAAACTTCTGCCTGAAGAAGCTGGCCTTAGCTTTCCTGACTGACTGCGTGCATTGGTTCCTGACTTCCCTGAACAGTTGCATATCACGGGGGCTATTCGATGCTATTGCAGTCCGCCACAGGATGTTTTTGTGCTGGTCGAGGGCAGTCAGGTCTGGGGTGAACCAAGGGCTGTATCTGTTCTTGGTTCTGCATTTTTTGAACGGAGCATGCTTATCTAAAATGGTGAGGAAGTTACTTTTAAAGAATGACCAGGCATCCTCAACTGAAGGGATGAGGTCAATGTCCTTCCAGGATGCCCGGGCCAGGTCGATTAGAAAGGCCTGCTCACAGAAGTGTTTTAGGGAGCGTTTGACAGTGATGAGGGGTGGTCGTTTGACTGTGGCTCCGTGGCGGATACAGGCAATGAGGCAGTGATCGCTGAGATCCTGGTTGAAGACCTCGGAGGTGTATTTGGAGGGCCAGTTGGTCAGGATGACGTCTATGAGGGTGCCCTTGTTTACAGAGTTAGGGTTGTACCTGGTGGGTTCCTTGATGATTTGAGTGAGATTGAGGGCATCTAGCTTAGATTGTAGGACTGCCGGGGTGTTAAGCATATCCCAGTTTAGGTCACCTAACAGAACAAACTCTGAAGCTAGATGGGGGGCGATCAATTCACAAATGGTGTCCAGGGCACAGCTGGGAGCTGAGGGTGGTCGGTAGCAGGCGGCAACAGTGAGAGACTTATTTCTGGAGAGAGTAATTTTCAAAATTAGTAGTTCGAACTGTTTGGGTATGGACCTGGAAAGTATGACATTACTTTGCAGGCTATCTCTGCAGTAGACTGCAACTCCGCCCCTTTGGCAGTTCTATCTTGACGGAAGATGTTATAGTTGGGTATGGAAATCTCTGAATTTTTGGTGGCCTTCCTGAGCCAGGATTCAGACACGGCAAGGACATCAGGGTTAGCAGAGTGTGCTAAAGCAGTGAGTAAAACAAACTTAGGGAGGAGGCTTCTGATGTTGACATGCATAAAACCAATGCTTTTTCGATCACAGAAGTCAACAAATGAGGGTACCTGGGGACATGCAGGGCCTGGGTTTACCTCCACATCACCCGCGGAACAGAGAAGGAGTAGTATGAGGGTGCGGCTAAAGGCTATCAAAACTGGTCGCCTAGAGCGTTGGGGGCAGAGGATAAGAGGAGCAGGTTTCTGGGCATGGTAGAATATATTCAGGGAATAATGCGCAGACAGGGGTATGGTGGGGTGCGGGTACAGCGGAGGTAAGCCCAGGCACTGGGTGATGATGAGAGAGGTTGTATCTCTGGACATGCTGGTTGTAATGGGTGAGGTCACCGCATGTGTGGGAGGTGGGACAAAGGAGGTAACAGGGGTATGCAGAGTGGATCTAGGGGCTCCATTGTGAACTAAAACAATGATAACTAACCTGAACAACAGTATACAAGGCATATTGACATTTGAGAGAGACATACAGCGAGGCATACAGTAATCACATGTGTTGAATTGGGAAAGCTAGCTAAAAACAGTAGGCGAGGCTAATCAGCTAGCACAACAAACAGCAGGTAAAATGGCGTTGACTAGGCAACTGGGCCGACAGATAAAACAAACAAGCAGAATGTTTGTGATGATATGAAAACCAAATAGTTAAATAATAAAAGTGATATCCACAAGTTCATCTGACTCTGGGAAAGTAGATAAAGGGCCTCATTGCCAAAATCACAAAGTATCTCTTTAACAATCCCTTGAAAATGGCACGTAGTTGTCACTGGGTTTTAGCTGAGCTGGGGGTTCTCCTAGAGCTGGGGTTCTCCTTGTTCTCGGTGCAGTGTAAAGGAAACAATGGAAAGTGGACAGTTATAGTCCAACCATTGTACTGCAGGAACATTAGACACTTTTCTTTAAAACGTGTCTTTCTCTGCTCCCATTTAACAGAGGAAGATAGACAGAAAAAAGAGACAAATAGAAGTTAAAATGGGAGGAAAGAAAGAGGCTGATCTAGCTGACATGTCTTTGAGTGGTGGGAAGAACAAGCAGGCTTAGACAAAGAGAGTGTGTCACTCACTTAAATCCTGTAGAGAAGACAGGAGCAGACAGACAGGCAGCCACGGGAGGAGTGGTAAAATCTGCTGCCTCTACTCAATCTCTCTCTTTCCCTCACACTCTAAATCTTTCTTTCTTTCTATCTCATTCAATCTCTTACCTTTCTTTCTCTTTACCTGTTATCCCTCTCATTTCAGAATCCCCCATCTTTCTCTCTCTCCTCTCTTTCTCCTCTCTCTCTCTCTCTCTCTCTCTCTCTCTCTCTCTCTCTCTCTCTCTCTCTCTCTCTCTCTCTCTCTCTCTCTGTCTCTCTCTCTCTTTCTCCTCTCTCTCTTTTGCTCCACTGCTACATTTTACCTTAGTAATACTTATCTCTCTCACATGTATGCACACACACTCCATCTGGTTCTCAGTTTGTATTCAGTGCACATTGCACGTGCTCTCTCACTATGTGCTGTCAACAGCAGTCATGTTCTGCTCTGTCGTCGGAGACAGTGCCCTCGTCTGAGTGTGTGTGTATGCGTGTGTGTATGACAGCGTCTAAAGTCTGCTGAGGATTGGCATCTCAGTCTGACAGAGATATCACTAGAGCACCCTGTTTGATGCACCAGTTGTATGTCAAGCACAGATAAAACGATAACAGTGTGTGAAGTGTACCATGTGTGTGTGTGTGTGTGTGTGTGTGTGCACGACTGTATGTATTACTTATCTCCTCTGATGTTCTGTTCGAGTTAGGGGGCCTTAAGGTCTTTATTTTTCTGTGATTACAAACGTCACTTATTTCCCTCCTTCCTTCCTCCATTTTGTCTGAGACAGCTGATGATGTTAGGGGGCGCGTGTTTCATCGCTACCTCACAAAGGCCTCTTTGATCCTCAGAGAAACGCTGACAATTCTGTTCACAGTGGAAATGTGGTGCTCGTCTCTGTGTGTCACAGAGCTTCTGTCTGTTGTGTTGTCTGAGGCACCATCAGTCCTGTTCTGTACACCTCGTACTCACAGTCAATGGGGGAAAACCCTTGAGTTGATTTGTTTTTTATGTAGTAAGGCAAGGTTTATGTACTTACGTGACAACCTTAATTTGAATTGGATTATTTTAGAAGATTTGGGTGACTAGATATTATCCAGTTGGTTTGTTGTGGTTTGGTCAAATGTTGGCTTTGGATTTGTAGTTAGTCTATAATTCATGAACTTTCTTTGTGTTTCAGTTTTGTGTAGCTTGTGTCCAATGGTTGAGTGAATTAAGAACTTTTTGGTGGTCCAATTTAGTTAGTCTTAATCGATAGACTTACCTGTCTGGCTGCATAGTATTTTACAAGCTGGTTTAGTTTCTAGTTGGTCTTTGTCTAACATTAGTCAAGTAGTCCACCATACCCATTAATGTGAAGTCTTTTTCTTCCTCCCACTCTATTGCCCCATAGGGAAGTGATATGGAACTGGAAATGTCAGAGGGAAATTACAGCATTTTAATTATACCTTGTTACACACTATCCTCCTGCCAGAGCCTGCACCTTGATTAGCATAATACAGAGCCAGAAGAAGAAATGTTAGAGATAATACAGAGATAATACAGAGATAATACAGAGATAATACAGAGGAAATACAGAGATAATACAGAGGAAATACAGAGTGTGTCCCAAATGGCACCCTATTCCCTTTATACTGTAGTGCACTACTTTTGACAAGGGCCCTGAACAAAAGTAGTGCACTATATAGGGAATAGTGTGCCATTTGGGACGCACAGGGAGAATACCCACACAGACGTCGGTTTTGATTTACATTTGGTTGAGTTGTCAACTAACGTGAATTCAATGTGGAATCAAAAAACTGGTTACAGTTGGATGAAAACAGTTTCCCACGGTGATTCAATGTCATCACATAGATTTTTTGGGTTGAAATGACATGGAAACAACATTGATTCAACCAGGTTTTGCCCAGTGGGCAAAGTGAATCATTTTTATTCCTCAACCATCCTACTGACAGCACTGTCATTCCCTTCCCATTACAAATATAACATACAATCACACCAACAGATGTTCTTTTTTATACTCCATTTTGTATCTGCCTTACAGGTAGGTATAAATCCATTGTGTTTATATATATCTTATTCTTATTTTCTTTTGTAGGCTCTGCATGACACAGACATACTGTCACGCCCTGACCATAGTTTTCTTTATATGTTTATAGGTTTTGTTTGGTCAGGGTGTGATCTGAGTGGGCATTCTATGTTGTATGTCTAGTTTGTCTGTCTTTGTGTTTGGCTTGATATGGTTTTCAATCAGAGGCAGGTGTTAGTCATGGTCTCTGATTGGGAACCATATTTAGGAAGCCTGTTTTGTAATTGTGGGTGGTGGGTGATTGTCTATGTTAGTTGCTTGTGTCAGCACATTTCATATATATAGCGTCACCGGCGTTGTTAATTTATTGTTTTGTTCAGTTTACTTCGTGTTTTTGTCATCCATTAAAATGATCCATTCACACCACGCTGCGCTTTGGTCCGCTTCTTACGACGATCGTGACGCATACTGGTCAAACATCTACTTTCTCTGTGTTGCATATGTGCTACGGATCACTACAGTATATGCGTGTGTGCACACAAGTGTCTGTGGTTTTGTGTGCGTGTTTACGTTTATTAGACGTGTCCCTTATGGAAATGTCTGAGTCTCTAAAAATATTCCAGTAGTCCAGCTGCAGCAAGGGTGTTCCCAGGTCCCTACCTCTCAGCCCCTCTGTGGCGGTGGCTGGGCTGGCGGGTTGATATCCGTCTAATTGATGTTGGTGGCAGTTAGAGATCCCATTGGGGCCAGTTGAATGGGCAGGTGAACACAGGAGCCTTATATTCCTCCTGACAGCCACCAACCACACACACACACACACACAACCCAGGCCCCACTTATTACCACTGACACCACACAAATATGGAAGAGCAGCTAATCATGACGAGACCTCATGAGGGAGCGGGAGTGAGAGATGAGGAAAGAGTGGTTTTATAAGACTGACATGCAGGGCTTTCACCACTGCCTTGGGATAAAGGGAAAGACTGGGAGTGACAGTCTGTTGGATCTTGGAATTGTATTAAAATACCACTGGGAATTGCAGGTTTTGAGAGAAAATGTTCCATCATTAGAGTGTCATTCCCTTATAAACTCAGCAAAAAAAGAAATGTCAACTGCGTTTATTTTCAGCAAACTTAACATGTTTAAATATTTATATGAACATAGCAAGATTCAACAACTGAGACATAAACTGAACAATTTGCACAGACATGTGGCTAACAGAAATGGAATAACGTGTCCCTGAACAATGGGGTTCTCAAAAGTAACAGTCAGTATCTGGTGTGGCCACCAGCTGCATTAATTATTGCAGTGCATGTCCTCCTCATGGACTGCACCAGATTTGCTCGTTCTTGCTGTGCGATGTTACCCCACTCTTCCACCAAGGTTCCTGCAAGTTCCCAGACATTTCTGGAGGGGATGGCCCTACCCCTCACCATCCGATCCAACAGGTCCCAGACGTGCTCAATGGGATTGAGATCTGGCTCTTCGCTGGTCATGGCAGAACACTGACATTCCTATCTTGCAGAAAATCACGCACAGAACGAACGAGCGGTATGGCTGGTGGCATTGTCATGCTGGAGGGTCACGTCAGGATGAGCCTGCAGGAAGGGTACCACATGAGGGAGGAGGATGTCTTCCCTGTAACACACAGCCTTGAGATTGTCTGCAATGACAACAGGCTCAGTCCGATGATGCTGTGACACAGCGCCCCGAACCATGATGGTCCGCATCCAAATCGATCCTGCTCCAGAGTACAGGCCTCGGTGTAACGATCATTCCTTCGACGATAAACTCGAATCCGACAATCATCCCTGGTGAGACAAAACCACGACTAGTCAGTGAAGAGCACTTTTTGCCAGTCCTGTCTGGACCAGCAAAGATGGGTTTTTGCCCATAGGCGACGTTGTTGCCGGGGATGTCTGGTGAGGACCTGCCTTACAACAGGCCTAAAAGCCCTCAGTCCAGCCTCTCTCAGCCTATTTTTGGACAGTCTGAGCACTAATGGAGGGATTTTGCGTTCCTGGTGTAACTCTGGCAGTTGTTGTTGCCATCCTGTACCTGTCCCACAGGTGTGATGTTCGGATGTACCGATCCTTTGCAGGTGTTGTTACACGTGGTCTGCCACTGCGAGGACGATAAGCTGTCCGTCCTGCCTCCCTGTAGCGCTCTCTTAGGCGTCTCACAGTATGGACATTGCAATTTATTGCCCTGGCGGCATTTACAGTCCTCATGCCTCCTTGCAGCATGCCTAAGGCACGTTCACGCAGATGAGCAGGGACCCTGGGCATCTTTATTTTGGTGTTTTTCAGAGTCAGTAGAATGGCCTCTTTAGTTTCCTAAGTTTTCATAACTGTGACCTTAATTGCTTACCGCTTGTAAGCTGTTAGTGTCTTAACGACCGTTCCACAGGTGCATGTTCATTAATTGTTTATGGTACATTGAACAAGCATGGGTAACTGTGTTTAAACCCTTTAAAATGAAGATCTGTGAAGTTATTTGGATTTTTACGAATAGTCTTTGAAAGACAGGGTCCTGAAAAAGGGACGTTTTTTTTTGCTGAGTTTATGTAATGGGAGAAGGGTTGGAGTTAACTTCTTGCGTCGAGCAATCCCGTATCCGGGAGCGTAATCATAGCCTCAAGCTCATTACCATAAAGCAACGTTAACTATTCATGAAAATCACAAATGAAATGAAAGAAATATATTCACTCACAAGCTTAGCCATTTGTTAACAACACTCATTTCAGATTTTCAAAATATGCTTTTCAACCATAGCTACACAAGCATTTGTGTAAGAGTATTGATAGCTAGCATAGCATTAAGCCTAGCATTCAGCAGGCAACATTTTCACAAAAACAAGAAAAGCATTCAAATAAAATAATTTACCTTTGAAGAACTTCAGATGTTTTCAATGAGGAGACTCTCAGTTAGATAGCAAATGTTCATTTTTTCCCAAAATATTATTTGTGTAGGAGAAATCGCTCCGTTTTGTTCATCACGTTTGGCTAAGAAAAAACCCAGAAAATTCAGTCATTACAACGCCAAACTTTTTTCCAAATTAACTCCATAATATTGACAGAAACATGGCAAACGTTGTTTAGAATCAATCCTCAAGGTGTTTTTCACATATCTATTCGATGATAAATCATTCGTGGCAGTTGGGTTTCTCCTCAGTAGCAGACGGAAAAGTACTGCAGCTGGAGATTACGCAATAATTGCGACGGTTGACACCAAGCGGCCACCTGGTAAATGTAGTGTCTTATGGTCAATCTTCCAATGATATGCCTACAAATACATCACAATGCTGCAGACACCTTGGGGAAACGACAGAAAGTGTAAGCTCATTCGTGAGCCATTCACAGCCATATAAGGAGTCATTGGAACACAGCGCCTTCAAAATCTGGGGCACTTCCTGTTTGAAATTTCATCTTGGTTTCGCCTGTAGCATCAGTTCTGTGGCATTCACAGACAATATCTTTGCAGTTTTGGAAACGTCAGAGTGTTTTCTTTCCAAAGCTGTCAATTATATGCATAGTCGAGCATCTTTTCGTGACAAAATATCTTGTTTAATACGGGAACGTTTTTCATCCAAAAATTTAAATAGCGCCCCCTATATCCAAGAAGTTCAACAGTTTTCTATTGCTCGAAGACATCAGTTAAAATTCTGTACCAGACATGGTAAGTAAATAAAACACATCTGAGTTTAAAGTCAACTGAAGTCAGGACATCTGCTGCAGCAGAGAGCAGCTAAAGCAGAATAGAAAACAGTACAAACCCATTGTAGCTGGATAGTATTGTTAAAAAGCCATTGTAGCAGACTAGATAATGGTAAAAAACCATTGTAGCTGGATAGTAATGGTAAAAGCCCATTGTAGCAGAATAGAAAATGGCTAGCGTCCTTTTAAAAAAAAAAATCCACCTGACTGACGTGCCCAAAGTAAACTGCCTGTTACTCAGGCCCAGAAGACAGGATATGCATATAATTGGTACCATTTGATATAAAACACTTTGGAGTTTGTGTAAATGTTAAAATAATGTATGAGACTATAACACAATAGATATGGTAGGAGAAAATTCAAAGAAAAACCACCAGAATTACTTTTTTTTAAAGCCCATGCTCTTACAATGGAAGGTAAAGGGTCATAGTCAAATCCAGCTCCCAGATTGCAATTCCTATGGCTTTCACTAGATGTCAACAGTCTTTGTTCAAGGTTTCAGGCTTGTTTCTTCCCAAACAAGGAATAATATGGAGTTTTAGCACTGGGAGTACGAGAGGAAGTGCACCTGTTAATTTTGCTTTCCTATTAGGCATACTTCTTTCCGTATCAAATATTATAGTTTAATTACATTTTAGGGTACCTGAGGATTAAATAGAAACTTATTTTGACTTGTTTTAACAAAGTTTAGTGATAGCTTTTTGGATTCCTTTCTCTGCATGTTGAATGAGTAGATTAGTCGATGGCACCAACTAAACAGACTTTTGGGGATATAAAGAAGGATTTTATCTAACAAAACGACCATACATATTGTAGCTGGGACCCTTTGGATTGCAAATCAGAGGAAGATTTTCAAAAAGTAAATTATTATTTAATCGCTATTTGTGATTTTATGAAGCCTGTGTCGGTGGACAAATATGTTGATGTGGGGCGCCGTCCTCAAACAATCGCATGGCATGCTTTCGCTGTAAAGCCTATTGTAAATCATACAATGCACTTAGATAAACAAGAATTTAAGATTTTCACCGATATAAGACACTTGTGTGTACCTAAATATTTAATATCCATACATTTTATGATTATTTATTTGAATTGTGCGCCCTCCAATTTCACCGGAAGATGTCGACAGGTGTCCCGCTGGCGCTAGTTTTTAAAGCCATTGTATATTTAACAACAGCTTCAGAGTATATTGCACGCTAATGTTCAGTCTCTGAACAATAAAGTAGACAAGCTCAGGGTGAGGATCTCCTTCCAGAGAGACA
Source organism: Oncorhynchus nerka (assembly GCF_034236695.1). Lineage (NCBI taxonomy): Eukaryota > Metazoa > Chordata > Actinopteri > Salmoniformes > Salmonidae > Oncorhynchus > Oncorhynchus nerka. The sequence goes on from NC_088399.1 coordinate 23,625,545, forward strand.
CCAGGGACTGTGACATACTTTGTTTCATGGAATCATGGCTCTCTCTGGATATACTGTCCCCGTCCATACAGCCAGCTGGTTTCTCAGTACATTGTGCGGATAAGAATAAGAAACTCTCTGGAAAGATGAAAGGCGGTGATGTATGTTTCATGATTAACTACTCATGGTGTGATTGTGATAACATACAGACACTCAAGTTCTTTTGTTCACCCATCCTAGAAAATCTCACAATGAAATGAAGACCATATTACCTCCCAAGATAATTATCTTAGGTTATAGTCACAGCCATGTATATTCCCCCTCAAACTGATACTACGGCGGCCCTCAAGGAACTACACTGGTCTTTATGCAAACTGGAAACCACATATCCTGAGACCGCATTTATTGTAGCTGGGGATTTTAACAAAGCAAATTTGAAGAAAACACTACCAAAGTTCTGTAGTACTCGCTCTTGAAAAACACTCGATCACTGCTATTCCCATTTCCGGGTTGCCTAAAAGGCCCTCCCCGCCCTCCCTTCAGCAAATAACATCACAACTCCATTTTACTCGTCCCTTCCTATAGGCAGAAACTCTAACAGGAAGTACCCATGCTAAGGTCTATTCAACGCTGGTCTGACCAATCGGAATCCATGCTTCAAAATTGTTTTGATCACGCGGACTGGGATATGTTTTGGGTAGCCTCTGATAATAACATTGACTTGTACACAGACACAGTGACTGAGTTCATCAGGAAGTGTATAGGGGATATTGTTCCCACGATGACTAGAAAAACCTACCCAAACCAGAAACCGTAGATAGATGACAGCATTGTCGCAAAAGTGACAGCGCGTACCACCACATTTAACCATGGCAAGGTGACTGGGAATATGGTTGAATATAAATAGTGTAGTTATTGCCTCTGTAAGGCAATCAAACAGACAAAACGTCAGTACAGAGGCAAAGTGGGGTTGCAATTCAATGGCTCAGACACGAGACATATGTGGCAGGGTCTACAGACAATCACGGATTACAAAGGGAAAACCAGCAACGTCACAGTCACCGACGTCTTGCTCCCGGACAAGCAAAACACCTTCTTCGCCCACTTTGAGGATAAAATAAAGCCACTGACGTGGCCCACTTCCAAGGAATGTGGCCGGCATGAGTAAGACATTTAAGCTTGTTAACCCTCGCAAGGCTGCCATTATTCCTGTATCCAAGAAAGCAAAGATAACTGAACTAAATTACTTTCGTCCGGTAGCATTCACTTCTGTCATCAAGAAGTACTTTGAGTGACTAGTTAAGATTCATATCACCTCTACCTTATCGGACATCCTAGACCCACTTCAATTTGCTTACCGCCCCAATAAGCTCATCATTAAGCTCGGGGCACTTGGTCTGAACCCCATCCTGTGCAACTGGATCCTGGAACTGTGTCTTTTAACAGCTTGGAAGATTCCAGAAAATTATGTCATGACTTTAGAAGCTTCTGATAGGCTAATTGACATAATTTGAGTCAATTGGAGGTGTACCTGTGGATGTATTTCAAGGCCTACCTTCAATCACAGTGCCTCTTTGCTTGACATTGTGGGAAAATCTCATTAAATCAGCGAAGACCTCAGAAAAATTATTGTAGACCTCAACAAGTCTGGTTCATCCTTGGGAGCAATTTCCAAATGCCTGAAGGTACCACTTTAATCTGTACAAAAAATGGTGTGCTATTACAAACACCATGGGACCACGCAGTCGTTATACCGCTCAGGAAGGAGGTGCATTCTGTTTCCTAGAGATTAACGTACTTTGGTACGAAAAGTGCAAATCAATCCTAGAACAACAGCAAAGGATCAGCAAAGGACCTTGTGAAGATAGAAAAGCCCGACTACGGTTTGCAACTGCATGTAGGGACAAAGATCGTACTTTTTGGAGAAATGTCCTCTGGTCTGATGAAACAAAAACAGATCTGTTTGGCCGTAATGACCATCGTTTTGTTTGGAGGAAAAAGGGGGAGGCTTGCAAGCCGAAGAACACCATCCCAACCGTGAAGCACAGGGGTGGTAGCATCATGTTGTGGGGGTGCTTTGCTGCAAGAGGGACTTGTGCACTTCACAAAACAGATGGCATCATGAGGGAGAAAATGATGTGGGTATATTGAAGCAACATCTCAAGACATCAGTCAGGAAGTTAACCTTTTTGGGATAGGGGGCAGCATTTTCACTTTTGGATAAATAGCGTGCCCAGATTGAACTGCCTCCTACGCTGTCCCACATGCTAATATATGCATAGTATTATTAGTATTGGATAGAAAACACTGTGAAGTTTCTAAAACTGTTTGAATGATGTCTGTGAGTATAACAGAACTCATATGGCAGGCGAAACCCTGAGAAAAATCCAACCAGGAAGTGGGACATCTGAGGTTTGTAGATTTTCAAAGCTTGGCCTACCGAATACACATTGAGATATGGATAAAGTTGCACTTCCTACGGCTTCCACTAGATGTCAACCGTCTGTATAAACTTGAATGAGGATTCTACGATAAAGAAGCGGCTCATAAGAGCTCTTTGAGTCAGTGGTCTGGCAGAGTGCCTTGGTCTCATGATGCTCGCTCCCGACAGAGTTACCTCTCCTTCCAGTGCTTTTCTTCAGACAAAGGAATTCTCCGGTTGGAACATTATTGATGTTTTATGTTAAAAACATCCTAAAGATTGATTCCATACATCGTTTGACATGTTTCTAAAGGACTGTAACGGAACTTTTAGAGTTTTTGTCTGGATGAAGTGCCTGCGCCTCATGAAGATGGATTACTGGGCTGAAGACACTAACAACAAGTGGTTATTTGGACATAAATGATGGAACTTTATGGAACAAAGCAGTCATTTATTGTCGAACTGGGATTCCTGGGAGTGCCTTCTGATGAAGATCATCAAAGGTAAGTGAGTATTTATGGTGTTATTTCTAACTTTATTGATTCCAAAATGGTGGATATTCCTCTGGCTGTTTTGGGTTCTGAGTGCCGTTCTCAGATTATGCTTTTTTCATAGTTTTTTTGAAATCTGACACAGCGGTTGCATTAAGGAGAAGTCTATCTTTAATTATGTGAATAACAGTTGTATCTTTTATCAATGTTTATTATGAGTATTTCTGCAAAATCACCGGATGTTTTCGAATCAAAACATTACTGCAGGTAAGGCGCCAATGTAAACTGAGATTTTTGGATATAAATATGCACATTATTGAACAAAACATACATGTATTGTGTAACATGATGTCCTATGAATGTCATCTGATGAAGATCATCAAAGGTAAGTGATTAATTTTATCTATATTTTTTTTGCTTTTTGTGACTCCTCTTTGGCTTGAAAAATGGCTGTGTTTTTTCGACTTGGCAATGACCTAACATAATCATATGTTGTGCTTTAGCTGTAAAGCATTTTTGAAATTGGACACGATGGGTAGATTAACAAGATGTTTTCTTTCATTTGCTGTATTGGACTTGTTAATGTGTGAATATTACATATTTTAAAAACAATAATTGAATTTCCCGTGCTGCCTTTTCAGCAGAATGTTGTTGAGCGCTAGAAATGTTAAAGCTTGGTCGTAAATGGGTCTTCCAAATGGATAATGACCCCAAGCCTACTTCCAAAGTTGTGGCAAAATGGCTTAAGGACAGCATAGTCTAGGTATTGGAGTGGCCATCACAAAGCCCTGACCTCAATCCCATAGAAAATGTGTGGGCAGAACTGAAAAAGCGTGTGAAGCAAGGAGGCCTACAAACCTGACTCAGAGATATTATTAGTATTAAGAGATTGACATTTGGGATAATAAGAGGTATGACATTTGGATATTAAGCTGATTGAAATGTGGATAATAAGAGGATTGAAATTTGGAAATAAAGCTAATTGATATTTGGATAATAAGAGGGTTGAAATTTGGATAATAAACTGATTGAAATTGAGATCAAATGTACTATTGCTATTAAGTACTGAGGTAATGAGAGGTTTCACGGGACTAGCTACGGTGTGAAAGTGGTGTTTGTCTTAATGAATACCCCAACCACTTATGTGTGAGCTGAGTTTTTCAATCTATAATGGTATCTAGGGGTTTTGTCCACCACCGCCGGTCGATCTACAGGTAGTGAACACTGACAGGAGAAGTCATTGAAAAGTTTGAGAGGGTAACAGCTGAGATGGGTATGGGCTGTTCATTGATGCCCCCTGAGATTTCCTCTAGACCATGATATAAGTGCCTCTCGGGCTGGCTGCGCTGTGATTGTTGCTGGTGGTGTGGATGTAAATACATAAGTTGGTTTATAATGTTATATAGGGATTCTGTGTGATGTGAAGATATGAAAGGAGAGAGTACTGTTAACAAATATGCTGTATGAATAGTATAATGGGTTACTAGAGATCTGATAAAGTAACAATGAATGTTGTATAATTGGTTTCTAGAGATTTGATTAAGTAACAATGGAAAAAATGCAAATAATGTACAACTTGCATACCCACATGTAGACTTAGGTAATTGTTGGATGTCGTGTGTGCTCTCTCTTCGGCCTCTAGGTCACCAGGCTGCTCGTTAGGGCGCACACCTGTCACCAGTTAGGCGCATAATGACTTTCACCTGGACTCCATCACCTCCTTGATTACTTCCCTATATACGTCGCTCCCTTTGGTTTCTTCCCCAGTCGCCATTGTTCCTGTTCGTGTTTCTTGTTTTGTTCTTTTATTTATTAAATATATCCACTCCCTGAACTTGCTTCCCGACTCTCAGCACACATCGTTACAGAATGACGACTCATCAAAGGGAAGCATCAGGGAGTGTTTTTTGTTTGTTTTTGTGTTGGGGGTGTTGTCAGGTCCGGGTGTTGGAGCCGGAGCTACCTGGGAGGCCTCAACCAGTTTGTAGGTTCCCATGCCTCAGCAGGTTTGATAGGCTCCCAATGCCGAAGCTGGGGAACAGGTTCCCGTGCCTCAGCCGAAGCACCCGCAGAGGTCTCAGCGGGCTCATCAGGTTCACTCCTCGACCGGTCCGCTCCTGATCCCCTGGAACGTCATCTTGGTTGGCATCCTGCGGCTGGAGCCGGTACTGTCACTTGTGCTCCCTCTCCGGCCTCTAGGTCACCAGGCTGCTCGTTAGGGCACACACCTGTCACCAGCGTTAGGCACATAATGACATTCACCTTGACTCCATCACCTCCTTAATTACCTGGCCTATATATGTCACTCCCTTTGGTTTCTTCCCCAGTAGTCATTGTTCCTGTTCCATGTCGGTGCGCTGTTCGTGTTTCTTGTTTTGTTCTTTTATTTTTTTAAATGTATTCACTCCCTGAACTTGCTTCCGGACTTTCAGCATACATCGTTACAATTAATAATTTGATAAAGATAAGGTTACATCATTGTATGACTGTCTAACGGGTCTGGGAAATAAAGTCTCAGACAAAGATTGGCCCATATCAGATCCACTTTTGGTAAAGGTACAGGACTTGACTTACCCCAAATCAATAAAACTATAAACGCTTATGAGATTTCCTCCTCCCAGTAAAACATTTTGAAAAACCCATGCCCTGTTAAATAGAACCAATGAATGTTGAACATATAGAGACTTGTTAACTAAACTTAAGGCCCAGTCTCTCCTGTCTCGGGTGCCAGACGTATTGTGTCCTAGTTGAAGGAAACAGATATGAAAGTAACAAAGTGAATGGTATTAGTGGCTTTCAATATTTTACTAATATGAAGTAAATGTTTCAATACAAGGTCAAATGATGAACAGAGGGATTGAGCCTTGGGACTGATTATATTAGAGGCTGCCATCTGGTGTTTGGGTTAGAGATTCGTTTACTGTGGGCAAATAGGCAGTGACAATTAGTGGTGCTCACTGAACTCAAACAGGCTGTAAGGGACACAGTGAGACATTTGGGACAGATGTATGAACAATTGAATAAGAGTAGTTTTTGACAATGTCCAATTATTATTACTCAATTCTATAGTTTGTGTAGCACCAGTGATTTAAGCAAGAAGGTAATGTCATCTAAAACAATCATCTGTTTCCATTACGTGGAACTATGTCCAAAATTGAAGTACACTGCGTTTGTAAAGTATTCAGACCCCTTCACTTTTCACACATTTTGTTACATTACAGCCTTATTCTAAAATGGATGAAATAAAACATGTCATCCTCAATCTACACACAATACCCCACAATGACAAAGCGAAAACAGGTTTTTAGAAATGTTTGCAAACAAAAAACAGAAATACCTTATTTCATTAGTATTCAGACCCTTTGCTATGAGACTCGAAATTGAGCTCAGGTGCATCCTGTTTCCATTGATTATCCTTGAGATGTTTCTACAACTTGATTTGAGTCCATTTGTGGTAAATTCTATTGATTGGAAAGGGACATACCTGTCTATATAAGGTCCCACAGTTGACAGTGCATGTCCGAGCTAACACCAAGTAATGAGGTTGAAGGAATTGTCAACGAGAAATATATACTGCTCTCCTGGGAACAGGCCCAAATCCCGTCATTTGCGTGAGAATCCGTAGGCGAGCAAGTAAACTGCCACTGCCATCAATTCTACATGCTAACATGCAATCATTGGAAAATAAAATTGATGACCTACAATTACAATTATCCTACCAACGGGACATTAAGAACTGTAATATCTTATGTTTCACAGAGTCGTGGCTGAACGACGACATGGATAATAAAGAGCTGGAGACAAGCAACACTGAAGCATGCATGATAGCACCAGCTGTTCTGGAAGACTGTGTGATAACGCCGGTAGCCGATGAATTAATGATGCATAAAGAATAATGTAAATCATGCAAATATTCTGTGTAAGCAGTATATAAGAGAACTAACGGGACTGCCCCGGTGAAGCTCCCAACCAACGTCGACTATGGTGCATTAGGTTTGTTGGATCTTCTCCAGCTTGCTGATAATAAGGAATGATTCATTTAATATTGACTTCAGGTGTCCCTGGTGTTGAATTTCTATGACAGAAGCTGGATAGAGAATATTACAAATCCATTGTAGCTGGTGGAGTTGAAGCACAGCAAGGTATTGTCTGCAGTAGGAAAATACACTCAGCCCCTTATTCTTAACCAACCCCTGGTATTAAATGAGGTTCTTTGCCTAGGTGATTTTTCTTCCACCCCCTCTGTCATGCTCCCTCTTGAGTTTTTGCTATCTCTGTCTTTCTTGTGTTTTTGCTCTCTCTCGTCATACCTCTTGTTCTCACATGCTCTTTTGCTCTTTCTTTCTCTCTCCCACTTCAGTTCTCCACTCTCTCTCGCTCTCTCTCTTTATCTTTATTTCTCTCATTCTTTCTCTCTTTCCTTCAATCTTTATTTCTCTCCCCTCTCCCTCACTCTTTCTCTCTCTCTGTCTGCTTCCTGTCCTCAGATTACATGCTCTGTGATGATTTTAAATCAACCAAACCTTTCTCTTCTAGACAGTCTGTGAGCCTCTGCCCCGCACTTCCCTCTCTTCACAACACACTGCCATCCAAACGCCATCAACATGGGGGCTCAAAATAGGTCTGTTTCACATTTCCCTCCAAAGATATGGGATACTGACGGTGCATGAATGGTTGCTAAAATTCCAGCCCTGAGGTCAGGTCTGTGCTGTAGAAACAAAACACTCAGTGCTCAAATGTGTGATGAAAAATAAATGTGGCACATCCAGAATGGTTCATATGCACAAATGAAAGCCCATGTTGTTTTGTCAGCAACAACAAATCCTACAATTCCATACTGCTGGTTATGTGTAGCAGTGCATTTATGTCACCAGTTTCCCCTGAAGGTTGACAGGGGCTGACTACAGTCTTTGGGAAATGTCAACATAACAGACTGATGGCAAGATGTCTGTCATCAACTTCCATAACCTCCAATGTATATCAGAGCATAGTAAGGGTCAAGATGTAGAGCTGGTATCTGGGCCAATGCCACGCACTGTTCAGGATATATGACTAATGTCACGCACTGTTCAGGATACATGACTAATATCACGCACTGTTCAGTATACATTACTAAAATCACGCACTACACATACAGTCACACAAACACAAATGACACTCCACACATTAACACACACAGGCATACACACACTAATGGCACAATACACATTAACACACACACTACTGACACTACACATACACACCAATGACACACTACACATTAACACACGCAGGCACACACACACACTAATGACACACTACACATTTATACACACAGTCACACAAACACTAATGACACTACACATTAACACACACAGGCACACACACACTAATGACACAATACGCATTAACACACACACAGGCACAAACACACACACACTACTGACACACTACACATACACACCAATGACACACATTAACACACACACTAATAACACACTACACATTAACACACACAGGCACACACTGTCTCACCCTGATCTGTTTCAAATGTCCTTGTTATTGTCTCCATTCCCTCCAGGTGTCGCTTTTTTGCCCCAGTGTATTTATCCCTGTGTTTCCTGTCTCTCTGTGCCAGTTCGTCTTGTATTTTTCCAAGTCAACCAGCGTTTTTCCCGTTCTCCTGATTTTTGCATTCTCCTTTTTCTAGTCCTCCCGGGTTTGACCCTTGCCTGTTTCTGGACTTTGTACCGAGCTGCCTGACCATTCTGCCTGCCTTGACCACGATCCTGTCTGTCACTCTGTACCTCCTGGACTCTGATCTGGTTTTAATAACAATAACTCTGGCAAACTTTACGAGTCCCACAAACACTTCAAGCCAACACATAAGGCTTTTGAGCTGGTATCTTTGTACACAGTGACACCGTACCTCTTTCTGCTGCATCCTGTAAACCAGCAGTCTCTACACATACACAAACACACCCAGACACAGACATTCAGTACACAAACAAACACAGAGACAGAGTCAAAACAGCAGGGGGCAGAGCATGTAGAAATTTAAACGCAACATGTTACGTTTTGGACCCATGTTTTATGAGCTGAAATAAAAGATCCCAGAAATGTTCCATATGCACAAAAAGCTTACTTACATCCCTGTTAGTGAACATTTCTCATTGGCCAAGATAATCCATCCACCTGACAGGTGTGGCATATCAAGAAGCCGATTAAACAGTATGATCATTACACAGGTGCACCTTGTGCTGGGGACAATAAACAGCCACTCTAAATTGTGCAGTTTTGTCATGCAACACAATGTCACAGAAGTCTCAGGTTTTGAGGGAGAGTGCAATTGGCATGCTGACTGCAGGACTGGACAGTCCTAATTGATTATGATTAACATATGGATATATGGCCATTCAGCTAGCAAATAATGTTTTGAAAAACAAATGTTTCTTAGAGCTTGGTGAGAGCGTGGTTGTCCTATGGTTATTTTTGCAAACAAGCTTCCCACAACACTTTGGGCATGGTGCAGGATAGTTTATTGGCTTTGGAACATTCTCAGCACATTTAAGGAACTTGACAAAATAATGTTATTGTCTTGGTAATTCATTACTTTATTAACAGAACGTTTCCTAAAATGTCAAACACGTTTACATTTCATTTTTGGAACAGGATTCTTCTGTGGGAATTTCAGTACTTCAGCATAACGTTTCGTACAGGTTTCCTTATGGTACTATTTTTAAAGTCATGTTCTCAGCACGTTCAGAGAACATTAAGAAACAATGTTCTTCTAATGTCGTTTTAGAGAATTTTTCAGTACGTCCAACCGGCCTCACAACTTCAGATCACGTTTAACCACGGCAGCCCAGGACCTCCACATCCGGTTCCTTTACCTGTGGGATCATCTGAGACCAGCCAGCCAGCTGATGAAACTGAGGAGTATTTCTGTATGTAACAAAGCCTTATATGAACTGTAACACAGTAAAATCATTGACGTTGCTGCATGTTGGGGCAAGAATGGGGCTGAGTCACTGGCTTACTGGGGCTCTCTCATGCCATCCCTGGAAGGGGTGCGTCACCTGAGTGGGTTGATTCACTGATGTGGTCATCCTGTCTGGGTTGGCGCCCCCCCTTGGGTTGTGCCATGGCGGAGATCTTTGTGGGCTATACTCAGCCTTGTCTCAGGATGGTAAGTTGGTGGTTGAAGATATCCCTCTAGTGGTGTGGGGGGCTGTGCTTTGGCAAAGTGGGTGGGGTTATATCCTTCCTGTTTTGCCCTGTCCGGGGGTGTCCTCGGATCGGGCCACAGTGTCTCCTGACCCCTCCTGTCTCAGCCTCCAGTATTTATGCGGGGGGCTAGGGTCAGTTTGTTATATCTGGAGTACTTCTCCTGTCCTATTTGGTGTCCTGTGTGAATTTATGTGTGCTTTCTCTAATTGTCTCTTTCTCTTTCTTTCTCTCTCTCGGAGAACCTGAGCCCTAGGACCATGCCCCAGGTCTACCTGACATGATGACTCCTTGCTGTCCCCAGTCCACCTGGCCGTGCTGCTGCTCCAGTTTCAACTGTTCTGCCTTATTATTATTCAACCATGCTGGTCATTTATGAACATTTGAACATCTTGGCCATGTTCTGTTATAATCTCCACCCGGTACAGCCAGAAGAGGACTGGCCACCCCACATGTGCTCTCTCTAATTCTCTCTTTCTCTCTTTATTTCTCTCTCTCGGAGGACCTGAGCCCTAGGACCATGCCCCAGGACTACCTGACATGATGACTCCTTGCTGTCCCCAGTCCACCTGGCCGTGCTGCTGCTCCAGTTTCAACTGTTCTGCCTTATTATCATTCGACCATGCTGGTCATTTATGAACATTTGAACATCTTGGCCATGTTCTGTTATAATCTCCACCCGGCACAGCCAGAAGAGGACTGGCCACCCCACATAGCCTGGTTCCTCTCTAGGTTTCTTCCTAGGTTTTGGCCTTTCTAGGGAGTTTTTCCTAGCCACCGTGCTTCTACACCTGCATTGCTTGCTGTTTGGGGTTTTAGGCTGGGTTTCTGTACAGCACTTTGAGATATCAGCTGATGTACGAAGGGCTATATAAATTAATTGGATTTGATTTGATGTTGCATTTATATTTTTGTTCAGTATATTTACAAGCTTCAATTAACACAGCAGTGAATTCAGGTACTCACCGTGAGATCTCTCCCAGGTTTTCTTCATGTTGTGGTATTATTACCACAAAGCCATGCTTGTGATAACAAAGTCTCTCAGCATGGTGAAGTACCTTTTCCTTTGTTTTGTGTTTAGTTTTTCACCACCTCTGGGAAATAAGGCTAATTAGGGTTTTAATTGTTCCGTTCAAGATTGTTATAGAATGTGGTGTTGATGCTAATCAGAATGAAATAGCGACTGGGGATGAAAAAGCATGAAGAAACTAGTTCTACTTTTTAATCTGGTTTTAATGTATCTTTTACTTCTGTGTTCTTGATCTTTAATTATTTCAGGTTATCCACATACTGAAGGTTAGCTAGTTGAGTCTTGAAAGCAAGATATAAACTGTTTTAGAAGGAAAGGTACAAGAAAACTTAATTTATGTGATTGGAATAGAGAGAATAAATCAAATCAAATCAAATGTATTTGTCACATACACATGGTTAGCAGATGTTAATGCGAGTGTAGCGAAATGCTTGTGCTTCTAGTTCCGACAATGCAGTAATAACCAACGAGTAATCTAACCTAACAATTCCAAAACTACTACCTTATACACACAACTGTAAAGGGATAAAGAATATGTACATAAAGATACATGAATGAGTGATGGTACAGAACGGCATAGGCAAGATGCATTAGATGGTATCGAGTACAGTATATAGTGATACATGTATTACATAAAGATGCAGTAGATGATATATAGTACAGTATAAACATATACATATGAGATGAGTAATGTAGAGTATGTAAACATTACATTAAGTAGCATTGCTTAAAGTGGCTAGTGATATATTTTACATCAATTTCCATAAATTCCCATTATTAAAGTGTCTGGAGTTCAGTATGTTGGCAGCAGCCACTCAATGTTAGTGGTGGCTGTTTAACAGTCTGATGGCCTTGAGATAGAAGCTGTTTTTCAGTCTCTCGGTCCCTGCTTTGATGCACCTGTACTGACCTCGCCATCTGGATGATAGCGGGGTGAACAGGCAGTGGCTCGGGTGGTTGTTGTCCTTGATGATCTTTATGGACTTCCTGTGACATCGGGTGGTGTAGGTGTCCTGGAGGGCAGGTAGTTTGCCCTCAGTGATGCGTTGTGCAGACCTCACTAACCTCTGGAGAGCCTTACGGTTGTGGGCGGAGCAGTTGCCGTACCAGGCGGTGATAGAAGTTTGTAGAAGTTTGTGAGTGCTTTTGGTGACAAGCCGAATTTCTTCAGCCTCCTGAGGTTGAAGAGACGCTGCTGCGCCTTCTTCACAACGCTGTCTGTGTGGGTGGACCAATTCAGTTTGTCCGTGATGTGTATGCCGAGGAACTTAAAACCTACTACCCTCTCCACTACTGTCCCGTCGATGTGGATAGGGGATGCTCCCTCTGCTCTTTCACTTTAGTCCACAATCATCTCCTTTGTTTTGTTGACGTTGACGTTGAGTGTGAGGTTATTTTCCTGACAACACACTCCGAGGGCCCTCAACACCTCCCATTAAGCCGTCTCGTCGTTGTTGGGGATCAAGCCTACCACTGTAGTGTCGTCCGCAAACCTGATGATTGAGTTGGAGGCGTGCATGGCCACACAGTCGTGGGTGAACAGGGAGTACAGGAGAGGGCTCAGAACGCACCCGTGTGGGGCCCCAGTGTTGAGGATCAGCGGGGTGGAGATGTTGTTACCTACCTTCACCACCTGGGGGTGGCCCGTAAGGAAGTCCAGTACCCAGTTGCACAGGGCGGTGTCGAGACCCAGGGTCTCGAGCTTGATGACGAGTTTGGAGGGCACTATGGTGTTAAATGCTGAGCTGTAGTCGATGAACAGCATTCTCACATAGGTATTCCTCTTGTCCAGATGGGTTAGGGCAGTGTGCAGTGTGGTTGCGATTGTGTCGTCTGTGGACCTATTGGGGCGGTAAGCAAATTGGAGTGGGTCTAGGGTGTCAGGTAGGGTGCAGGTGATATGGTCCTTGACTAGTCTCTCAAAGCACTTCATGATGACGGAAGTGAGTGCTACGGGGCGGTAGTCATTTAGCTCAGTTACCTTAGCTTTCTTGGAATCAGGAACAATGGTGGTCCTCTTGAAGCATGTGGGAACAGCAGACTGGGATAAGGATTTATTAAATATGTCTGTAAAAACACCAGTCAGCTGGTCTGCGCATGCCCTGAGGATGCGGCTGGGGATGCCGTCTGTGCCTGCATCCTTGCGAGGTTTAACACATTTAAATGTGTCTGAGCCATTGAATTGCGACTCTACTTTGTCTCTATACTGACGCTTAGCTTGTTTGATTGCCTTGCAGAGGGATAACTACACTGTTTGTATTCGGTCATGTTTCCGGTCACCTTGCCCTGATTAAAAGCAGTGGTTCGCGCTTTCAGTTTTGCGCGAATGCTGCCATCAATCCACGGTTTCTGGTTTGGGAATGTTTTAATCGTTGCTGTGGGTATAACATTGTCATTGCACTTTCTAATGAACTCGCTCACCGAATCAGCGTATTCGTCAATGTTGTTGTTGGACGCAATGCGGAACATATCCCAATCCACGTGATCTAAGCAGTCTTGAAGCGTGGAATCAGATTGGTCGGACCAGCGTTGAACAGACCTGAGCGTGGGAGCATCTTCTTTTTGTCTCTGTCTGTAGGCTGGAAGCAACAAAATGGAGTCGTGGTCAGCTTTTCTGAAAGGAGGGTGGGGGAGGGCCTTATATGCATTGCGGAAGTTAGAATAACAATGATCCAGGGTTTTACCAGCCCTGTTTGCACAATCGATATGCTGATAGAATTTAGGGAGTCTTGTTTTCAGATTAGCCTTGTTAAAATCCCCAGCTACAATGAATGCAGCCTCAGGATATGTGGTTTCCAGTTTACATAGTCAAATAAAGTTAGTTCAGGGCCATCGATGTGTCTGCTTGGGGGGAATATATACGGCTGTGATTATAATCAAAGATAATTCTCTTGGTAGATAATGCGGTCGACATTTGATTGTGAGGAATTCTAAGTCAGGTGACTGGGCTGGAATAATATATTATGGCCTTTCTCTTGAATTTCAAAGATGATAGTACAAAAGAAATTCAAAAGAACGATTGTTTTTTTCTTTGTTTTATATTTTCCCAGATCTATTGTGTTATATTCTGCTACGTTCATTTCACATTTCAACAAACTTCAAAGTGTTTCCTTTCAAATGGTACCACGAATATGCATATCCTTGCTTCAGGGCCTGAGCTACAGGCAGTTAGATTTGGGTATGTAATTTTAGGCCAAATTTTTTTTTAAAGGGCGAATCCCTAAGATTACTGATACTCAGCAAAAACCACATGTTGAGTGTAAGGGGGAGGCGTGATGGCTTTTACAGAGGAAGAAAATGAAGGTAAACAAAACAATGGAATTAATTTAAGGGAACTAACAGTAAATTGGCAGTTGAATGTGTGTGGTTATTAGGCCTACTGACGTCGATACTTGTAGTGGCTAATATTTAGCATAATAGAAATAGGAAACACAGAAAGTCAGGGTAGCCTATAATGAAGATATTCGAGACTGCCGATCCCTGCAAGATAAAAGGCTGTACAATATAAATTCTGCATAATGGTACAGCATTTCATAAACCTTTCTGTGGGAAAGTTGATATGTTGAAATTATTTAGTTTGCTGTCATATATGTGCCCGACCGACATGTAGCGAAATTTGAAATTCATTTTTTTACATTGGATAAAAGATGAGACTCAGAGCTAGACATATCATACACTACAGTTGAGGAACAATGGGAAAGTAATTCTGCTTTAAAAGTTGATGAATTTGTACCCTCACTTTTCAGAAAATGGCCTTTGAATATTTTGGTTAACCTACTGGAGAACTCTTCTTTGTCTACAACCATTCAGCATCGTTCACAACCTCTTAAACCTTAGACCCACCCATCTCCTTAAGGATTCACACATGAGGCCATGTACTAAACAACCAAAGATGTCAAGACAAAGGCTGGTTTATACTACGGATGTAGTCATAAATTCAATCTGGAGTGCCAGAGTGCTCCCTGGGCATTTGTAAACTCAGAGTGTTCTCAGATTGACAAGATGGCGCCGGAGAACAAGGCTGATGTTTTACTGTATTCCTAAACAATTGTGTTTTTTTCTTTGTGTTGTTTGTAACTTATTTTTTAACTTATTTTGTACATAATGTTGCTGCTACCGTCTCTTATGACCGAAAATAACTTCTGGGCATCAGAACTGCGATTACTCACCATGGACTGGCAATAATTATTTTTTTCCTTTAACGAGTCCGACGAGCCCGACGTATACTGCTTCCCCGGGAACAGACCCAGATCCCCATAATTTGCGTGAAGAGAAGGCAGAGAAAAAAGGGGCCAGAGGACGAATAAACCCCCACTTCCTTCCATTGCAATCTTTGGAAAATGATGACCTATGCGGAAGATTAAACTACCAACGGGACATTCAAAACTGTAATATCTTATGCTTCACGGAGTCGTGGGTGAACGACGACATTATCAACATACAGCTGGCTGGTTATACACTGTATCGGCAGGGCAGAACAGCCGCGTCTGGTAAAACAAGGGGCGGCAGACTATGTGTTTTTGTAAATACCAGCTGGTGCACGATATCTAAGGAAGTCTCTAGGTTTTGCTCGCCTGAGGTAGAGTATATCATGATAAGCTGTAGACCACACTTTAACCTAGAAAGTTTTCATCTGTATTTTTCGTAGCTGTCTACATACCACCACAGACTGATGCTGGCATTAAAGATCACACTGAATGAGTGTCACTGATCTTAGTATTCTTTGTTATCTTTATTATTTTGGTTAGGTCAGGGTGTGACGTGTGTTTCTTGTCTCATCTAGGGTGTTTGTACTGTCTAGGTATTTTTTTTGTAGATTCATGGGGTTGTTTCCATCTAGGTGTTTATGTAGGTCTATGGTTGCCTAGATTGGTTCTCAATTAGAGGCAGGTGTTTATCGTTGTCTCTGATTGGGAACCATATTTAGGCAGCCATATTCTTTGGGTATTTTGTGGGTGATTGTTTCTTGTGTCAGTGTTTGTGCCACACTGGACTGTTTCATTTCCATTTAACTTTGTTATTTTGTATTTGTGTCATGTTCAGTCTTTTCTATTAAAACATGGACACTTACGACGCTGCGTATTGGTCCGATCCTTGCTACACCTCTTCAGACAAAGAGGAGGAAATCCGTTACAATGAGCTGTATTCCGCCATAAGCAAACAGGACAACCCTCACCCAGAGACGCCGCTCCTTGTAGCTGGGAACTTTATTGCGGGGAAACGTAAATCCTTCTTACCAAATTTCTATCAGCATGTCAAATGTGCAACCAGAGGGCAAAAAACTCTGGACCACCTTTAATCCACACACAGAGACGCATACAGAGCTCTCCCTCGTCCTCCATTTGGAAAATCTGACCATAATTCTATCCTCCTGATTCCTGCTTACAAACAAAAATGAATGCAGGAAGCACCCATGACTAGATCAATAAAAAAGTGGTCAGATGATGCAGACGCTAAGCTACAGGACTGTTTTGCTAGCACAGAATGGAATATGTTCCGGGATTCCTCTGATGGCATTGAAAGGTACACCGCATCAGTCATTGGCTTCATCAATAAGTGCATCGATGACATCATCCCCACAGTGACCATACGTACATACCCCAACCAGAAGCCATGGCTTAAAGGCAACATCCACACCGAGCTAAAGGCCAGAGCTGCCACTTTCAAGAAGCAGGACTTGGAAGCTTATAAGAAATCCCGCTATGCCCTCTGACGAACCATCAAACAGGCAAAACGTCAGTACAGGACTAAGATCAAATCGTACTAGACTGGCTCTGATGCTCGTCGGATGTGGCAGGGCTTACAAACCATTACAGACTACAACGGGAAGCACAGCCGAGAGCTGCCCAGTGACACAAGCCTACCAGAGCTAAACTACTTCTATGCTCGCTTTGAGGCAAATAACACTGAAACATGCATGAGAGCATCAGCTGTTCGGGGAAGACAGTGTGATCATGCTCTCCGCAGCCAATGTGAGTAAGACCTTTAAACTGATCAACATTCACAAGGACACAGGGCCAGACAGATTACCAGGACGTTTACTTCAAGCATGCGCTGACCAACTAGCAAGTGTCTTCACTGACATTTTAAAAATCTCCCTGTCCGAGTCTGTAATGCCAACATGTTTTAAGCAGAACACCATAGTCCCTCTGCCCAAGAACACTATGGTAACCTTGAATGGCTGGTCATGGCTCACATCAACACCATTGTCCCAGAAACCCTAGACCCACTCCAATTTGCATACCTCCCCAACAGACCACAGATTATGCAATCTCTATTGCAGTCCACACTGCCTCTTCCCACCTGGACAAAAAGGAACACCTATGTGACAATGTTATTTTTCTTACCTTTATTTAACTAGGCAAGTCAGTTAAGAACAAATTCCTATTTTCAATGACGGCCTACGGACAGTGCAACCTTTCGGTTACTAGTCTAACGCTCTAACCACTAGGCTACCCTGCCGCCCCGTTATTCATTGACTACAGCTCAGCGTTCAACACCATAGTGCCCTCAAAGCTCACCAATAAGCTAAAGACCCTGGGACTAAACACCTCCCTCTGCAACTGGATCCTGGACTTCCTTAGAGGCCGCCCCCAGGTGGCGAGGGTAGGTAACAACACATCCGCCATGCTAATCCTCTTCAGAGGGGCCCATCAGGGGTGCGTGCTCAGTCCCCTCCTGTACTCCCTGTTCACTCATGACTGCACGGCCAGGCACGACTCCAACACCATCATTAAGTTTGCCAATGACACAACAGTAGTAGGCCTGATCACCGACAACGACGAAACAGCCTATAGGGAGGAAGTCAGAGACCTGGCCATGTGGTGCTAGGACAGCAACCTCTAGATCAACATTATCAAGACAAAGGAGATGATTGTGAACTACAGGAAAAAGATGACCGTGCATGTCCCCATTCTCTTCGACGGGGCTGTAGTGGAGCTGGTTGAGAGCTTCAAGATCCTTGGTGTCCACATCACCAACAAACTAACATGGTCCGAGCACACCAGACAGTCGTGAAGAGGGCACAACAAAACCTATTCCCCCTCAGGAGACTGAAAAGATTTGGCATGGGTCCTCAGATCCTCAAAAGGTTCTACAGCTGCACAATCAAGATCATCCTGACTGCTTGCATCACTGCCTGGTATGGCAACTGCTCGGCCTCCGACCACAAGGCACTACAGAGGGTTGTGCATACGGCCCAGTACGTCACTGGGGCGAAGCTTCCTGCCATCCAGGACCTCTACACCAGGCGGTGTCAGAGGAAGGCCTAAAAATTGTCAAAGACTCCAGCCACCGTAGTCATAGATTATTCTCTCTGCTACCGCACGGCAAGCTGTACTGCAGTGCCAAGTCTAGGTCCAAGAGGCTTCTAAGCTTCTACACCCATGCCATAAGACTCCTGAACATCTAATCAAATGGCTACCCAGACTGTTTGCATTGACCCCCCTTTTACGCCGCTGCTACTATTTGATGTTATCATCTATACAAAGTCACTTTAATAACTTTACCTATATGTACATATTACCTCAACTAACCGGTACCCCCCTGTGTATAGTCTCGCTATTGTTATTTTACTGCAGCTCTTTAGTTACTTGTTACTTTTATATATTATTCCTACTCTTATTTCTTTTAAAAGGCATTGTTGGTTAGGGGCTTGTAAGTAAGCATTTCACTGTAAGGTCTTTTCTATACCTGTTTTATTCGGCGCATGTGACTAATACAATTTGATTTGATTTTGATTGTCCATAAGTAAATTCAGAGAGTTTCACTCTCGGAGCATGCAGAGTGCACACTGGATGCTCTGGCCGAGGAGCAGGGTTGATCCAAGCTTTCTGACCTAACAACAGCAGTCAAGCTTCCAACCTAACTGGCTAACGTTGATACAAATAATATTACTACACAGATCATACATGTAACGCTACCTAGCGAGCCAGCCAGCTAACTTTAGATAGCTACCTAAACGTACGCTTTAACTTGAAATGAAAACAACTTTCTGACATAATTTGAAATGTGTCAAATCTGAAAATGTAGCTAGCTAGACTATTTTACCCGTATACATGGATGGATGCTTCTCCCTCTCTGTCATGGATGCCATTGTTGCCCCTAGTTTGAAGATGTAATCTAGAGAAAGGTGTTTTATACAGCCTTCTGTCTGTTCACTTTGACTCCCTCTGCATATTCGCAATCAAAGGCCAGAATTTTCTCCATCTCCTTAGCTATCATTGTCACGCCCTGACCATAGAGAGCCGTTTTATTTCTCTATTTGGTTAGGTCAAGGTGTTATTTGGGGTGGGCATTCTATGTTGTGTATTTCTATGTTGGCCTGATATGGTTCCCAATCAGAGACAGCTGTTTATCGTTGTCTCTGATTGGGGATCATATTTAGGCAGCCCTTTTTCACACTTTCTGGTGTGGGATCTTGACTATGTTTAGTTGCCTGTCTGAACTAATTTCTATAGCTTCAGGTTTCGTTGGTTTTGTTAAGTGTTTCATTCATTAAAAGTGAATGTATGCCTACCACGCTGCGCCTTGGTCTCACTCATACGACGACATGTAGTAGTAGTGACATGCGACACACGCCTAGTTTCCTGAAATGAGTCACATATGAGACGTTTGTCACTAGCGATTATTCGGTAAAATATGTCTAAAACAAGTGAAATTTACAGTGCTGTGGAAAAGTATTTGTCCCCTGTGGTGGTTAATTTATTTACTATCAAATGAGGAGAGACAAACATCACACAAGTCAGAGTTATACTTAAACTAAATCTTTATTCAATTATTAATAAGGGAGCAGGTCAGTACAACGCACACATTTGTAGTGAGTCGATTGAGTGCTCTACGATAATGATGACTGGTCGACAAATCACCCTCAGATGATTCGTTGAGAGCCCCGAGACAAAGGTACAAAGGTATTTTATAGCCAAGAGACACCTCTTTCAGTCTACATGACGAACAATAGATGTATGGAATGGGTCACAAGGTTAAGATTTGTATGAAAGATACTTATAATTCACAGCAGACAGTATCTGCTGCAAAAATAGTTATATTTGTGTAGAAATCTAGGTCTGGCCCTGGGGGTTATCTCTCCCTGGTACCATATAGAACAGAAACATTAACTCATGCTCTGGAATGCAGACTCTTTAGGTTTTATCACCCAAAAGGCATCGTAAATCAACTGTCAGTGTTATCTCCCAGAGGTCCACTTTCAGTTCACACAGACACAATAGTTATAAGAACCCTCTATTCTGTTGCATAAAACCACCATTTGATGCAATACAAGTATTATAACATAATCTTGTAATTTCTACCATACCCCTTTCTAATTTTCTCTACTTTTGCATATTGTTTTAAACTGAATGTCATCAGATCTTCAACCAAACCGAATATTAGATAAAGGGAGATACTCAATACTTCTTGCAATACTTCTTACAAAAACAAATATTGATGAAGTCAATCTCAAACTCCTCTTCTTTGAGCCATGGGATATTGACATGCATATTATTAATGTTAACTTTCTGTATACATTTAACGGCCAATTGTAATTTCCTAAGTCCGTCTTTGTGGCACCTGACCACACAACTGACCAGTTGTCCAGGTGTGACAAAACTAGGGCCTGTGGGAGCTGTCTTGTTGATAGTGTTAAAACTGACTGCGGCTCTTTGTTGAGTGTTACATTGATTTCCCTCGCTGTAGTAGCTGACATGTATAGTGTTGACACACTTGCTTTACTCAAAGCCAGTGGCAGGTCATTAGTAAAGATTTAAAAAAGGAGCTTAGATGGCTGCCGATTCTACCAGGACTTTGTTGGAGAGCCTTCCATTAAAGAACACCCTCTGTGTTCTGTTAGACAGGAAACTCTTTATCCACAACATCTGCATTGCTTGCTGTTTGGGGTTTTAGGCTGGGTTTCTGTATAGCACTTTGTGACATCAGCTGATTGTAAAAAGGGCTTTATAAATACATTTGATTGATTGATTGATTGCATGTAAAGCTATAACACATATGTTTTTTCCAACAGCAAACTATGATCGATAATCTCAAAAGTTGCACTGAAGTGTAACAAAACAGCTCCCACAATCTTTTTATCATCAATTTCTTTCAGCCAATCATCATTTGTTTACTGTAAAATAGGATTGTATCAAACACATTTTTTTCCAAAAGTTTACTAAGGGTTGGTAACAGCCTGGTTGGACGGCTATATGAGCCAGTATCATCAGCTATGTAGCCAAGTGATCATAGGGTCCAGTAAACAGCAATAGATGGAACAGGGAAGCCGCGGGGTAGTCGTTACTACGCTAGCACACGGGAGACACAGCGTTTAAAGTTAGCAGGCCAGGGTAAGTAGAAGCATCTGCTCCGACGTCCAGCAAAGGCCGGTTGAGGGCACAGCGGATGGAGTTCGTGGTGGTATGGCGGGGCGCCGTGTCGACATAGGGTCCGGGCTAGATGGCGAAAGAGGTATTGTAGTTGTAGTAATTTTGTTTGCTAGCCGGGAGATGCGCCTGGCTCGCGGCTAACTGGTGCTAGCTTGGGGGTAGGGGTATTAGCCACTATAGCCACTCGGTAGCAGCTAGCTAGCAACAAAGATCCGATGCAAAGGTCTAGAGCTTACAGCAAGGATCCGGTGGAGTAGTGGATTCTAGCCATGTTAGGGGTAGAGTCCGAGAGGCAACGGCTGAGTAGCCGAGTGATCACAGAGTAGGCCGGGAGGTGGGCCTGGCTCACGGCTAGCTTCAGGGCTGGGTCACTCGGTGGCAGCTAGCTAGCTGTGATCATCAGGAGTAATGGTCCAGGGTTTATGGCAGTCCGATCCTGGCAGGCTGGCAAGTATTATCCAGGCTAAAAATAAATAAAAAAGAATAAAAAATAAACGGATGGTGTATGTGCAGAAAGGAAAAGGCCGCTAGTAGTGGCTAACAATGACTAAATAGCTAGTAGATAATTAGCTGGTTAGCTTCTGATAGCTAGCTTCTGATGGAGGTTCTGGCTATAAGGTTTAAAAAATTGCGGATCCGTGTCACATTGGGTGAGGCGGGTTACCGGAAGGTATATTTAATTTAAACATGGAAAAGTGATTGAAAATAATTTGAAATATATAGAAAATAGACGAAAAATACAAAAAGTAAACGGGAGGAGTCTGTACTGCTACGCCATCTTGGAATCAAAGATGAGATGAGGCAACATAAAGTGTATTTCACGTTTGGGAAAGGGAAGGCTTAGTCAGACCAGTCACTATACTATAGGCTTACATAGTTTAGTCTTTGGCGGCAGAATGCCCAGAGCTGTCAGGATTAAAACAGGGTGTGTGCAGTCCACATGACCTCTAACGAATGATTTTCCAAAATGTGTTTGGAGGAGCAGCTGCTGGCCCTATTGGAAATGCTAAATCTAACCCTTTTACAGGACTTGTGGACTTTTACAGGCTTTTTTGCCATCTGATGCTTCTTCCAGAGGAGGCCTATGATACCCAGTCAGACATATTTGGCCTGTGTCCCAAATGACACCCTATTCCCTATATAATGCACTACTCTTGATCAGAGCCATATGGGGGGTGCACTATAAAGGGAAAATCATTGTCTCAATGCAGCCTTGAAATGTGTGGACAGAGTCCAGGAGCCAAGATGATTTGGATGAACTCCTGTAGAGCTACATTCATATTTTAGCCAGGTGCTAGGAGCCTGCTGAATCTTTCACACCTGAGGCCCAACAGTGGTACTGGACCTGAAATCATTTTTGGAATCTTTGAGAGGTAGAATCAGTTCTTTAAAATCCCTTTGCCGCAGTTCCGGGCTAGCCCTCCTACTGTTGTTTGACCCCACATGAACTACAACAGCGTAAGCTCCTGGCAACTGTCGTGGACTGGTCCCAAGCAGCCTTGTAATGTCCTGTACTTGTGCTCGCACAATTTTTCTTACCATAGAGTTGCAGATGACAACAGCTGGTGCAATGGGTGAGATGGTCCGGCCGTTCTTTCGCCTCGAGTGGTTTCGCAAACCCATCAAGTATCAAAGGGCGGTGGGGCCCGATGGACCTGAGCCAACTGTAGAATAAACCTCATGGTCCGATGAGGGGGGAGCTCTGAAGATCTGAACCCGAGGTAGAAGCCACCGGAGAGGGAGACAGAACAGAGGACGAAGGCGCAGGTACCTCTGGTTCCGATCTCGAATCGGAAGGACCCAGGAAAGAAAGAGCTATTCTCATGCTAATGTTCAAGGTCAGAATATGTGTATATCTCTCTACTGCACCTGCTGTCTCGACCTCTGAATGCTTGGCTATGAAAAGCCAACTGACATTTACTCCTGGCGTGCTGACCTGTCGCACCCTCTACAACCACTGTGATTATTATTTGACCTTACTGGTCATCTAATAATGTTTGAACATCTTAAAGAACAATCTGGCCTTAATGGCCATGTATTCTTATAATCTTCACCTGGAACAGTCAGAAGAGGACTGGTAACCCCTCAGAGCCTGGTTCTCTCTAGGTTTCTTCCTAGGTTCCTGCCTTTCTCAGGAGTTGTTCCTAGACACTGTGCCTCTACATCTGCATTGCTTGCTGTTTGGGGTTTTAGGCTGGGTTTCTGTATAAGCACTTTGTGACATCTGCTGACGCACGCTTAACTCTGTTTCGGAATCGGTGCCTAAATTAACAGAGTTGTTTATGTGTTTGGCTCATCTGTGTGGATGGACAGCTACATCACTAGAAAACATTTCCACTCAAAATGAATGATTTAGGAAGTACTGTTTACATGTTTGTTGTTTGTTTGAATTAGCCAGACCATTAGTTTCCAAAGGTAGACCATCATCATCTAATATGTAAGGGTCAAGAGAGATAACCGAAAAGGATTTCATGGCATTGCATTATGGGGCTGTGCTTCTTTGCTCTTTCTAACTATTTTTACCAGAAAGGTGAGATCTGAACCTTTCTTGGAGTATGCAGCATTACTAGTTATTGTTTATGGTTCTCTTATGATAAATAATTTCTTTCGGGGATTACGTAGATTATATTTTAGATTACATGTAGTTGCATTTACAAGGATATATACGCGTATATATTTGTATATACTATCAATATAAAACGTGTAACTTGTAATACCCTTTACACTCTGTTCCAACTTTGCGTTGAACATGTTACAATTCTCTATGTTCTCTATGAATGTCAATGAACGCCATAATAAACAGGTGTCACGCAGTGTTACCAATGCCTTATGTCAAGCTCACAAAGACAGTCACACCTGGTGACAGAAGCAATATGATGACTATGATCCCGTAGCTCAACAGAGGTTCTATTTCCAGGCATCCTATTACCTCCTGTCCCAATTCCGGGAAACTTGCGTGCGGCTCATCGCAACACCTGACAGGCTCCAATTAACAACCGGTATAATTAGGTGAGGATGACACATACCGGCCGACAGCTGGGGTGTGAAGAGTTGGGGTGTGTACGGGTAGAGTGAAATTCGATAAAGCTGATCCGGGTCGCCGAGTGGGTGGAGTTTGCACTTCGTGAAACGTGATTGGATTCGATTGCATTTGCTTTGGAACTCCTCCTGGTTATGAGCAGGGTGCCCTGTCTGGCCAACGGGAAGTCAGCTCAAAACAAAAGTGACATAGGTTAAGCACGTGGAGTAATGAGTAGAATTCTGTGTTTTCACATGCAAAAGTGAATGCTTTTGATAAGAACGTTTTGTCTGCATTCCCAATGAAACCAATCATATATTCATGCTAATGACAACATGACAGAGCGTTGCTTGACGGACCAAAGCCCAGTTTAACCCGGGCCAGCTTAATCGAATCCCCTCATTGAGAGGTGGTGGGAGTGGAGACGGGGGACGGGTGGTGGGGGTGGGTGGGTAGAGAGGGATTGATGGATATAGGTTAGGGGCAGAAGATACAGTTGAAGAAAATTTGGATTATGACATTTGATTTGTGTTCTTAGATCCAAACAATATGTCTGTATCCTAATTGGACTGTTCCGATAGTTTTAAACAGCTAAAAGGCTGTTTTCTGTCTGGCATGTCTACAGATACCTGGAAGCTAATAAAAATGTGTCTGTGCCTCAGTACATTACGTTCAGTTTACTTCCTTCCGCCAGACGACAGCTTCACTGATGTTGTCACGTTCTGAGCTACTCTTGTTTCCTGTAACAGGGAGAGAGCATTCATCTTGATTTAATACCCAGCCGTCACCTCTTTCCCTTTCTCCCTCTCACTTTCTCAATTTTTTGCCTCTTTATGTCTCAATTTTACTCACAACAGCCACCTCTCTCCCTCTCTCGTCTCTTGTCCTCCCTCTTTCTCCCTCTCTCCATCTCGCTTTAATTCACAGCGGGCACCTCTCCCCCTCTCTCATCTCTTGTCCTCCCTCTTTCTCCCTCTCTCCATCTCGCTTTAATTCACAGCGGGCACCTCTCCCCCTCTCTCATCTCTTGTCCTCCCTCTTTCTCCCTCTCTCCATCTCGCTTTAATTCACAGCAGGCACCTCCTTTTTCGTTCTCTTTTATTCCTTCCTCTCTCTGTCTATGAGTGTTCACATCCGTCAGCAGTGTGAATTGGTAAAGAGAGGTGCTAAAAGGCTGACATTATGTCCATCAGCAGTGTCCAAAAACTTCACACAAGGAAAATCCTAATATCATGGATATATGGAGGCTTAATTATCCTGACCTAGTGAGATACACATGGCAGAGGCTCAATCAAGCTCGTCGTCTTGACTACTTTTTTATGTAATTCTCGCTGGTACCAAACGTTTCAAAAGTGTTGTTAGGGAACAGAATGTGGTCGCACCATCAAATTATTGACATATACATTACTCTTACAGAATTTCCATGTGGGCGAGGATATTGGACATTTAATATAAGCCTATTGGATGACAACTTGTTTTTAACGAGGATAGAAGAATTTATAACTGACTTTTTCCAACATAACATAGGAACAGCAGATCCCCTTATCGTATGAGGCCCTTTTAAGTGTGCCTTTAGAGGCCATTTCAATTCAATACTAATCTTTAAAACAAAATCAATTTAGGTCAAAAGAGTTCATATCAACAAAGGAAATAGAGGTACTAACAGTACAGATACTGTAGATAGCAATAAATAAAAAAATTCAAGCATATGTTTTCATTTCAGTCTCCTCCATGTACACTAACTGAAGTTAATTTAAAGGATTTTAAAAATTATAATAATGTAGAATTAACAGCTGTACAGAAAAACTCATGTGAAGGCCAAATTACAGAAGAGGAACTTCTTGATGCAGTTAAAGCCTTTATGTACAGGAAAACTTCAGGGCTGGATGGTGTACCAATTGAGGTATATCAAACCTTTTTTGATGCACTCAGAGGACCGATATTGAAATGAAAATGTATATTCAGATATTATTTATGCTAATCTGTTTTTTACATGGAAAATACATTGGAGATAATAAAACAGTGAGGAAAGCTGGGAAACCAGGCCTGGCATTCATAGCTGACTTTGAAAAGGCTTTTGATAAAGTACGACTGGAATTTATATATACAGTGTATTCGGAACGGTTTTAGACCCCTTGACTTATTCCACATTGTATTGTGTTACAGCCTTATTCTAAAAGGGACAAATGTATTAAACATTCAAAACAGAAATACCTTATTTACACAAGTATTCAGACCCTTTGCTATGAGACTCGAAATTGTTTGTTTGCACACATCTGTCTATATAAGGTCCCACAGTTGATAGAGCGTCAGAAAAACATAAGCCACGAGGTCCAATTAATTGTCCGTAGAGCTCCAAGACAGGATTGTGTCGAAGCACAGGTTGTCCACTATCGGCATATCTATTTATTTTGGCAATCGAAATGTTAGCTATTAAAATCAGATCCAACAATAATTTCAAGGGGTTAGAAATCCAGGGCTTAAAAACAAAGGTGTCATTGTACGCTGATGAATCATGTTTCATTTTAAATCCACAATTTGGATCCCTCAAAAGCCTCATAGATTATGTAGATAATTTCCCTAACTTGTCTGGATTACAACCAAATTATGATTAATGTACTATATTACGCATTGGATCACTAAATAATACAACTTTTACATTACTGTGTAGTTTACCAATAAAATGGTCTGACAGTGATGTGGACATCCTCAGAATTCATATCCCGAAGGAGAGAAATTAGCTCACTACAATACATTTTAATAGAATGTCAGCAAAAATGTATAAAATCTTGCTACCACGCATAAATCACCCTCACTAACTCTAGTTATATCCCAGTTTACCTATTTTCCTGCCTACACCTTTCGATTTGAGAGTGGAAAATATGTGGACACCTGCTCGTCGAACATCTCATTCCAAAATCATTGGCATTATTATGGAGTTGGGTCCCCACTTTGCTGCTATAACAGCCTCCACTCTTCTGGGAAGGCTTTCCTTTATATGTTGGAACATTGCTGCAGGGACTTGCTTCCATTTTGCCACCAGAGCATTAGTGAGGTTGGGCACTGATGTTGGGCAATTAAGCCTGGCTCGTAGTCGGTGTTCCAATTCATCCCAAAAGGGTTCGATGGGTATAAGGTCAGAACTCTGTGCAGGTCAGTCAAGTTCTTCCACACCGATCTCAACAAACAATTTCTCTATGGACCTCGCTTTGTGCACGCGGGCATTGTCATGCTGGGCTTTCCCCAAACTGTTGC
Source organism: Oncorhynchus nerka (assembly GCF_034236695.1). Lineage (NCBI taxonomy): Eukaryota > Metazoa > Chordata > Actinopteri > Salmoniformes > Salmonidae > Oncorhynchus > Oncorhynchus nerka. The sequence continues at coordinate 23,653,323 of NC_088399.1, forward strand.
CATAAAGTTGATAGCCCAGAATTGTCTAGAATATCATTGTATGCTGAAGCGTTAAGATTTCTCTTCACTGGATCTAAGGTGCCTAGCCCGAACCATGAAAAATTTTGAAAGTCACTAAGCTCTTCAGTAAGGCCATTCCATTACCAATGTTTGCATGACTGTGTAATCGATTTTATACACCTGTCAGCAACGGTTGTGTAACGTCTGCTTCCAACTCACACTCTCAAACACATAGATCCACTGAACGCAGCTCACTCTCCAGATCCCAATCACCTGAATTCTGATCACCTGTTCACACAACTGTATGTCATTATCACACACTATTTAGTTCAGTTCTTTGCACCACATCATTGTGAGCTATTGTTTGTTTTGTGACACACTTCATTTCGGAGTGCTGTTTTTTTTTTCCTGTAATTGAATCCTCCCTTGTGTGATAGTTTTTGCCTGCTTCACTAACGACGCCTTTTGCCTACTCCATTCCTGTACTTTATCGGATTTCCTGTCACCAAGCTATTGCTTGATCTCCCGGACGACGTTACTAGCCTTTTCCCTGCCTGTACTGTTGCCTTTTTGGACTCCCTGTGTAGGACCTTCTGCCTGCCTCCTCCTGTGGTCCTTTACAAATAAGCACCTGCTACGCCCTGTGCTTGAAACCAGCTCTTTTTCTTCCATCGTGTTCATTACAGGTTGTGGCTGAAATAGCCAAATCCACTCATTTAAAGGGGTTTCCGCATACTTTTGTATATATGTAGGAGAGTTAAAATGGTTATTCCAATAAACTTTAAATTAGAATAGTACACACCGGAGAACAGAATATCCAGGTTAAGGGTCAGTTGTCCAAACCCTTGAAAAGGAATATTCCAAGTTCAAACAGAAGGAGGGTGGGGTCAGATCGCTATGATCGCCAGGAACTTTACTTTTGGTTTCAATTTTCAATTGTTGCACTACTAGTACTGTCTGTTGATGTCAAGTAGCCAGCTACAGTAGCTGGATGATATTAACAACTTCGGTTTTTATTTCATTAAATGCATTTTATTTCATCTGGGTACTTACATCACCTACTAACACCCTGGTACTACCCGTAGCTCCCGTTCTCCTCAGTCTGAGAAAACAGTGAGAGAAAGGTAAGTGTCGCAGATTAGAAGTCCATAACGTTAAATAAATAAAGCATCCCAAGGTTAATGCTGTAGGTATTGTTATAAGGGAGTGTGAGACTGTTGAAACATGTAACTTTGAGTTTTATCGTTGTTATTGATATAGTTTTACAGACTGCTAAAAAGTATTGCTGTTGCTAGCTAGTATGTCTTTCTGTGATGCAGATGGTTAGCTGAGCTGCTGACTTATGCTAGCGTTGCATTATGGGAGATGTAGTTTTAGCCGTCTGAGGTCTGAATGGGATAAATGCGATTTCACCTTGTAGTTTGTTTGTAGTACTGTTTTTGTACATTCGTTTTTTTTATACTATCAACACTGAATGAACCTCGCAATGTATTGGAGATGTGAGACAGGATATATGTTTTACCTTCAATCTCCTCAATAGAACAACTTGTCAGATTGTTTCATATTTTTCTCTACGTCGTTATGTCTTTATGTATGAATGTAATTGTGGGAGTCTGAGAAAACACAGAGAGAGAATTAACAACTTGTCAGATGGTGCATTGGACACTAATGTATTCCTGTCTTTTCATAACATTATTGCAGATCTACATAAAAGCCCAAAAGGCAGCCGTGGTGTCACTCTTCATTTATTTCTTGGTTCTTCTGTGCAACATATAAAGACCGCTACATATATAGTGTATATGAGCAAAAACATGCCATTTTATTTGGAACGGCAAGCCAGACAAAATTAAACGGGCCTATTTATATACAGTACCAGTCAAAAGTTTGGACACATTCAAGGGTTTTTCTTTATTTTTACTATTTTCTACATTGTAGAATAATAGTGAAGACATCAAAACTAAAAAATAACACATATGCAATCATGTAGTAACCAAAAAAGTGTTAAACAAATACAAATATATTTTATATTTGAGATTCTTCAAAGTAGCCACCCTTTGCCTTTGCGAACTCTTGGCATTCTCTCAACCAGCTTCATGAGGTACCCTTCCCCAGATCTGTGCCTCACCACAATCCCGCGTCGGAGTTCTGTGGGCAATTCCTTCCACGTCATGGCTTGGTTTTTGCTCTGACATGCACTATCAACTGTGGGAACTTATATAGACAGGTGTATGCCTTTCCAAATCATGTCCAATCAGTTGAATTTACCATAGGTGGACTCCAATTAAGTTGTACAAACATCTCAAGGATGATCAATGGAAACAGGATGCACCTGAGCTCCATTTCGAGTCTCATAGTAAAGGGATTGAATACTTATGTAAATGTAATATTTACAGATTTACAGATTTGCTAAAATGCCAAAACTGTTTTTGCTTTGTCGTTGTGGGGTATTGTGTGTAGCTTGATGAATAGCTTGAAAATGTAATCAATTTTAGAATAAGGATGTAATGTAACAAAATGTGGAAATGCACTGTAAATATTTACAAAAAATACATATCAAATGTTTTTGTCACACATGGTTAGCAGATGTTAATACGAGCGTAGCGAAATGCTTGTGCTTCTAGTTCTGACCGTGCAGTAATATCTAACAAGTAATATAACCTAACAATTTCACAACAACTACCTTATACACAAGTGTAAAGGAATGAATACGAATATGCACATAAAAATATATGAATGAGTGATGCCCAAACGGCATAGTCAAGATGCAGTAGATGGTATAGAGTACAGTATATACATATGAGATTGAGTAATGTAGGGTATGTAAGCATTATATAAAGCGGCTAGTAAAAAATGTATTACATCAATGTTTCCATTATTAAAGTGGCTAGAGTTGAGTCAGTATGTTGGCACCAGTCACTCAATGTTAGTGACAGTCTGACGGCCTTGAGATAGAAGCTGTTTTTCAGTCTCTCGGTCCCTGCTTTGATCCACCTGTACTGACCTCGCCTTCTGGATGATAGTGGGGTGAACAGGCAGTGGCTCGGGTGGTTGTTGTCCTTGATGATCTTTTTGGCCTTCCTGTGACATCGAGTGGTGTAGGTGTCCTGGAGGGCAGGTAGTCCACAATTATCTCCTTTGTTTTGTTGACATTAAGTGTGAGGTTATTTGCCTGACACCACACTCCGAGGGCCCTCACCTCCTCTCTGTATGCCGTTTCGTCGTTGTTGGAGGCGTATATGGCCACGCATTCATGGGTGAACAGGGAGTACAGGAGAGGGCTGCGACAGCACCCTTGTGGGGACCCAGTATTGAGGATCAGCGGGGTGAAGATGTTGTTACGTACACTCACCACCTGGGGGCGGCTCATCAGGAAGTCCAGGACCCAGTTGCACAGGGCGGGGTCGAGAACCAGGGTCTCGAGCTTAATGACAAGTTTGGAGGGTACTATGGTGTTAAAAGAAGTGGTTCGCACTTTCAGTTTTCCGCGAATGCTGCCATCAATCCACGGTTTCTGGTTGGGGAATGTTTTAATAGACGCTATGGGTACAACATCACTGATGCACTGGCTAATAAACTCGCTCACCGAATCAGCGTATTCGTCAATGTTGTTGTTCGACGTTATGCGGCACATATCCCAGTCCACGTGATCGAAGCAATCTTGAAGCGTGGAATCCGATTGGTCGGACCAACGTTGAACAGACGTGAGCGCGGGTGCTTTCTGTTTTAGTTTCTGTCGGTAGGTTGGGAGCAACAAAATGGAGTCGTGGACAGCTTTTCCGAAGGTAGGGCGGGGGAGGTCCTTATATGCGTTGCGGAATTTAGAATAACATTGATCTAGGGTTTTGCCAGCCCTGGTAGCACAATCGATATGCTGATAGAATTTGGGGAGCCTTGTTTTCAGATTAGCCTTGTTAAAATCCCCAGCTACACTAAATGCAGCCTCAGGATATGTGGTTTCCAGTTTACACAGAGTCGAATTAAGTTCTTTCAGGGCTGTCGATGTGTCTGCTTGGGGGGGAATATACACGACTGTGATTATGATCGAAGAGAATTGGAAATGATGCAGACATTTACATTTATAGAAACCACAATATATCTGCAATATTAAAGCTGATATACCCCCCCCCCCCAAAGAAACATCACACAAAGTTTGGTCTGAACTTCACTCATGCTGCTAATAGACTGCATGTTGTTGTCATGGTACCATATTTAAAAGCCAGAAATAATGGATTTTCAAGCATGCCCTCGCTGCTCTTGACATGTCCCAGATCCAGCACAGTCTCTCAATTAATAGTTAGCTATTTAAATGTGGTTTCACATCCACACTCTCTCCATTGGATACAAGGGGAGATGGTACAAACGCAATTAGAATAGGAACAAATACACCACAGAAACAAATGCACATCTCTCTCTCTCTCCCCCCTTCATCCCTCTCCCTCCCTTTCTCTCTTGCACACAACACACAAACACAGAGAAAGAGAGAGAGATCCATCCTCCTTCTACACCTACCCAAAATATTTGCTGAATGACACTGTAATGTATGGACTTCAGTGTTGTGGCTAACACAAACCCAATGTAGAGGGCTCCACTTTTCTGCCTGGCAGGGAGTAAATTGAAAATTGTCTGAGCCTGCGGTAGACCCTGATCGCAGAATATAAATCAGCTCAGACAGAAAGGGATAGAGAGGCTCGTTCATCTACACCACAGGACGCAAGTGTGTGTATGTATTGTATATGTGTGCGTGCGTGCGTGCCCCCATGTGCATTTGCGTGCATGTGTGTGTGTGTGTTCCTCAGACACATCGAACCATTCCCAGGAGATGATGGATGGTTGATATAGTATGTGATCATAAGTGTAGTCTGTTGGTCATCCATATCATCTGTAGGATTATACTGTGTTAGCGGTGGTAGCTAGATCATCCATATCATCTGTAGGATTATACTGTGTTAGCGGTGGTAGCTAGATCATCCATATCATCTGTAGGATTATACTGTGTTAGCGGTGGTAGCTAGGTCATCCATATCATCTGTAGGATTATACTGTGTTAGCGGTGGTAGCTAGATCATCCATATCATCTGTAGGATTATACTGTGTTAGCGGTGGTAGCTAGATCATCCATATCATCTGTAGGATTATACTGTGTTAGCGGTGGTAGCTAGATCATCCATATCATCTGTAGGATTATACTGTGTTAGCGGTGGTAGCTAGATCATCCATATCATCTGTAGGATTATACTGTGTTAGCGGTGGTAGCTAGATCATCCATATCATCTGTAGGATTATACTGTGTTAGCGGTGGTAGCTAGATCATCCATATCATCTGTAGAATTATACTGTGTTAGCGGTGGTAGCTAGATCATCCATATCATCTGTAGGATTATACTGTGTTAGCGGTGGTAGCTAGATCATCCATATCATCTGTAGGATTATACTGTGTTAGCGGTGGTAGCTAGATCATCCATATCATCTGTAGGATTATACTGTGTTAGCGGTGGTAGCTAGATCATCCATATCATCTGTAGGATTATACTGTGTTAGCGGTGGTAGCTAGATCATCCATATCATCTGTAGGATTATACTGTGTTAGCGGTGGTAGCTAGATCATCCATATCATCTGTAGGATTATACTGTGTTAGCGGTGGTAGCTAGATCATCCATATCATCTGTAGGATTATACTGTGTTAGCGGTGGTAGCTAGGTCATCCATATCATCTGTAGGATTATACTGTGTTAGCGGTGGTAGCTAGATCATCCATATCATCTGTAGGATTATACTGCGTTAGCGGTGGTAGCTAGATCATCCATATCATCTGTAGGATTATACTGTGTTAGCGGTGGTAGCTAGATCATCCATATCATCTGTAGGATTATACTGTGTTAGCGGTGGTAGCTAGATCATCCATATCATCTGTAGGATTATACTGTGTTAGCGGTGGTAGCTAGATCATCTATATCATCTGTAGGATTATACTGTGTTAGCGGTGGTAGCTAGATCATCCATATCATCTGTAGGATTATACTGTGTTAGCGGTGGTAGCTAGATCATCCATATCATCTGTATGCTGGATTAACAAGAAGTTAAGATTTATTTTGATGTATTACACTTATATTTTCATGAATGTTGAATATTGATATTTCTGTAGTTTGAATTTGGCGCTCTGCAATTTCACTGGATGTTGTCAAATCAATCCAGCTGAAGGGATTGGCGTGGGGAGGGATCACTAAGATTTTTAACAGAACAATAACGAAGAGAGTTCCAAACCTCTGTCGTGTCTTTGGCTATGCCGGATTAATTGATATGACATTCTATTCTATAAAATTATTTCTCCGTAATTAATATTACCTGATTGAGCTAATTATGTAAATATAATTAACTAGAGAGTCGGGCACCACAAAATAATATTTATAGAGCTGCTATCTTCCGCATAAACTCTTAAAGACCTAGTAATGGGCCTCCCGGGTGGCGCAGTGGTTAAGGGCGCTGTACTGCAGCGCCAGCTGTGCCATCAGAGACTCTGGGTTCGCGCCCAGGCTCTGTCGTAACCGGCCGTGACCGGGAGGTCCGTGGGGCGACGCACAATTGGCCTAGCGTCGTCCGGGTTAGGGAGGGCTTGGTCGGTAGGGATATCCTTGTCTCATCGCGCACCAGCGACTCCTGTGGCGGGACGGGCGCAGTGCGCGCTAACCAAGGTTGCCAGGTACATAGTGTTTCCTCCAGCACATTGGTGCGGCTGGCTTCCGGGTTGGATGTTCGCTGTGTTAAGAAGCAGTGCGGCTGGTTGGGTTGTGTATCGGAGGACGCATGACTTTCAACCTTCGTCTCTCCCAAGCCCGTACGGGAGTTGTATCGATGAGACAAGATAGTAGCTACTACAACAATTGGATACCACGAAATTGGGGAGAAAAAGGGGTAAAAAAAAAGAAGAAAAAAAAAGACCTAGTAATATTTTACATCAATAGCAGTCAATATTAATCTTCATCTGAATTCAGTCTCATCTGAAAGTTGTAAATTCGTAGTTATCTGCATGAACCCCGGCTAACAAGTTGAATCAGCAATACAAAATTGGGTTTAATTATTTATTTACTAAATACCTAACTAATCACACAGAATTACACATACACATTTGATTACAAATTACGTCATAAAGGAAAACGTCCCTAGCGGGCGGAACAGATATGACAGCTTGTTACACAAAAGAAAAGGGGCTCAGTGAAAGTGAAAGAGCGGGAAGACTGAGGAACAAAGGGTGAAGCTGTGCTATCGTAAATACAGTATCTTATGCATTGTAAATTCCCGCCCATTTGGAAAAGGAATAAATATTTATTCTGAGCTGCGCTTCGGTAGGTTGGTGGTAGATGGAAGGCCATGTTGCCCAACCGAGTCCTTTGTCCCTTGAAGAATGTATCTGCTGGTAATTGAATACGTTGTAGTAACGTCGTTGTGTGGTAGACGGGATACTCTGTCTGTTCCTTCCTAACCCTAGTTTGCAGCGGCTGTTGTTAACTCAACGTCTAGTAGGTGTCACGAATCCCACCGGAGATGGTGCCTCTTCCTGTTCGGGCGGCACTCGGCGGTCGTCGTCGCCGGACTACTAGCTGCCACCGATTCCCTTTGATGTCATCCATCATGGTCTCCACTCCAGGAATGTGCTCGAAGATCATGTGGATTGTCTTGTGGTAGACCTCTGGCACTGAGAGAATCCTATATGATAGACAAAGAAATCTGTACCTACCCTCAGGTGTGTTGAATGTGCATAGCCTTTAGCTTGCATCGTCTAGCTTCATTTGCCAGAATCCTGATGAGGCATCAAGCTTACTGAACCACTTTGTTCCAGCAAACTGTGACATTATCTCTTCTCTGGTTGGCAACTTGAAATGCTCTCTCTTGATTGCTTTGTTGAGATCTCTCGGGTCTAGGCATATCCTGAGATCGCTGTTCTTTTTCACCTCAATAACCAGTCTGTAGGTTCATCCATTTTTGTGATGATGTCCATCTTTTCCATGCGTCTGAGTTCCTCCTTTTTCCGCAGTACAAATTGAATGTTTTGCATGCATGCAAAACTGGAGTAATTTTTGTCATCAGTACATATTTTGTGTTCTCCTGGTAAAGATCCAAGACCCTCAAACACGTTCTCATCCTAGGCCAGTAGCGATTCTTGGTCATTTTCGGTCTGTGATGTCACTACATACACTCTTTTCAACAAATTGAGCTTTTCACATGCATTGATTCCTAGAATAGAGTGTACACTCTTTTCCACGATCAGCAGCTGTGCTCTGAACTGTTTTTCTTTGTGCTGTAAAGTTACTATGCAGCTACCTTTGACTGGTACGTTCTCCCCAGTATAACCAGTAACCTTAATTTTCACCGGGTGGATTTTGCTCTTCACCTTCAGTGTTTTGTCGTCATCCAGCGACAACAGGTTTACCTGTGCTCCAGTATTAAGTTTGAATGGTATTATAGTTTCATTCACAGTCAATGTCACAATCCATTCAGCATTTACTGCATTGCATATTTCCACAGAATCAACAAAGAATTATTCAATATCCTCCTTGACTGTGTGAACCTTTTTCTTTGTAGCCTCAGCTTTGCAGCATTTTGAGAAATGATTATTTTCCCCACAGTTGTTACATGATTTGTCATATGCAGAGCAATTTTTGGGCTTGTGGATGAATTCACATTTTCCACATGTAGTGTTTTAATTTCTCTCTTTTGCTTGTTTTTGTTTTGTAAGGCGTTGTGTGTGGTGCTCCACTCTTTTTATTGCATGCACTGACGTCTCATCTCTACACAGCTCTTTAGCTTGTGCTCTGGAGGTTTCAGCTGCTCGAAACATATTCACTGCTTTATCCAAAGTTAAATCTTGCTCACTCAGCAATCTCTCCCTGAGTCCATTATCAAGTATGCCACAGAATATCCTGTCTTTCACTAGGGAGTCTTTCATATTTTCAAATTCACATGTTTTGCTCAGTGTGTTCAGCTCAGCCAAATACTGGTCAAAACTGAGTCCCTGTTTCTGATCGTGAGAGAAAAAGTTGTATCTCAAAAAACTTCTGACGTTCTGAATTGGTACAAAGTACTCCTCACATTTAGCCATTAGCATGGTCTATGTCAAGTTTTCCTCGTCTTGCTGAAAGCTATTGTAAATGTCCAATAACATGCAGAAAAATGTAAGCTTCTAATGTGTCATCATCTCCCCCTGCTCCACTGGCTCACAGGTAGATATTGAATCTCTGCTTGAAACATTTCCAATTGTCAGCTAGATTGCCTGTTAACTCCATAGGAGTAGGAGGACTAAGCCTATCCATGACGGAGAACAGGAACCGTGTCAATTTCTCTTACTTCGGTATGTTGCTCATCAACTTGCTGGTCAACAGATTCCAATGCAGCCTCGCTCTCACTGCTGCGGCTCGTTGTCCTCGCTCTTGCAAGCTAGCATCTTCGACTACTCACGTCATTTGACTTGTGGTAGCATGTTCAATTTTTATCGCAGAAATTTGTTACTCCTTTATTTTCTCTGTCTCGTCATAGCGACTACCAATCTGACACCATGTTATGTTTGTTCCTTGTATAATGACGAACCGGGGCGTAGGTTTAACTACTTTTAACAAAGTTAACCATTTTCACTGTAGTGTCAAAAACGTATTTCAAGCTGTCAGGCATTCCCTTGGCAGCAAGAGCCTCTCGGTGGGTGTTGCAGTGTGCCCAAGTGGCATCGGGAGCAACTGCTTGCATGTGCGTTACCACTCCACTATGTATCCCTGTCATGGCTTTTGCGCCATCAGTACAGATACCAACACATCTTGACCACCGAAGTCCATTTGATGTCACAAAGCTCTCCAGTACTTAAAGAAATATCTTCTTATGTTGTCCTGGTTTTGTCATGATCATCTGAATGAATGGACCAAGGCGCAGCGTACTTAGAGTTCCACATGTTTAATAAATATGAAACTCACCAAAAACAATACAGGAGAAAACAAAACGTGATGTTCTGGGCTGCTCACAGGCAGCTACACAAAAACAAGATCCCACAAACAACAGGTGGGAAAAGGCTGCCTAATTATGATCCCCAATCAGAGACAACGATAGACAGCTGCCTCTGATTGGGAACCATACCAGGCCAACATAGAAATGCAAAAACTAAAGTACCCACCCTAGTCACACCCTGACCTAACCAAAACAGAGAATTAAAAGGTCAGGGCGTGACAGGTTTCCAGTGGTTTGCAGAAGAGGATGTTTTCCTTAATTGACCCCCATAAACGTTACGGACATATACCAGGAGCTGTGCCAGACCCTCCACATCTGTTGACTCATCCAGCTGTAACGCATATAATTCACTGGCTTGTATGCAAAGCACTAATTGTTTCTAAACATCTCCTGCCATGTCACTGATGCGTCGTGAAACAGTGTTGTTTGATGAAGAGTGTCCATATAGTTTTTTTTTGCCTTTCCCCCCAGCAATGCCCCGCCATATCAGCAGGAAGAATGAAGTCCTCCACAATAGTATGGGGCTTGCCTGTCATTGCCACTCGGTAGCTCACCATACAAGATGCATAGCCACTTGTTATTATTGTTGCTGTTATGCATGTCTTACTACTCCAAAGTCTTCTTTAGTGGCTTCTTTTTCTAATTGTCATGTTTCTAAATGTCTGAGCAAGAGTGAAGGTTTCCCACAAGAGAGTAACGGTTAATGTGATTGGATGGTAATTATTTGACAAGGCTACCTGTATTTGACATTATGTTGTTATTTTGCTAGATGGTTACATTTTTGGGGGGGCAGTGAAACAAAACTACTCAGGCGAGAGAAAAACCTCACCCAAATGTATAGCCCCGTTGGTAATATAAATGTACTTAAAAAATACGGCATTCCGCATACCCCAGTATTCCAATTTGGGAATTGTTTGTGTTGTTGGTATAAAGTTGGTATTCAGCAGTCATAAAAGTATGCCTTATTTACTTTGAAGAACTAGGCCTATTAAAATAGTGATTTTGTCAGACAGCATAAGCAGCAGGTCTATAGAGATGAGATGATGACTTGGAATAAAATAATAAAGTCATCAAATAAACAAATGTAATGTACACAACAACTGAAATATTTTATTAAAGTCATGTGAATAAATTATGGTTTTGGGCAGTTATTAACATCATGGGACTTTTATTAATTGTTTTATTCTGTGTTGTTACAGTATTGAACCCACATATTGCACATAAAAAAATAATTGAAATTGAAAACCTTGATTATGTTTTTAATAATCTTAACCGAAACTGAACTGACCACAAAAAGCACAGCACTAATATCAACTGAACCATTCATTATTTATTAAGTAAATGAGTATTGATGTGGTTGATGGCTGAAGCACTTGTCACTGAATGAATCCTCCAGCCCTCTGAGGACCGCTCTGTATTGACACTATTACTGCCTGTAATATTTTCACTATTGACATGTTCACTGTTAATGTTGTTTGCATTGAATTGACCTCAGTGAGACCCTGAGGGGAGGTTGATATTAAAGCCTCTTAGATCAACATTATGTGGGGATTTTTAAGGGAGAGATGGGGAGTGATGAGATGGGCTGAAGCAATAACCCTGGAAATGTAATATGGTGGCGTGGGCTGTCCCAACGGAGGAGAATGGATCACACATATAGAGGAGAGAAAAGGCACGCTTTAGATGCACACACAGGCACACACACAAATGGACACTGCACATACCTCTCTCTCTCTCTCTCTCTCTCTCTCTCACACAAACACAAATGGACACTGCACACACAGGCATCTCTCTCTCTCTATCTCTCTCACACACACACACGCTAAAGTGATAAGCTGTGACTCCTGTCTTGCTGTGACCCTAACTTCATTGCATACTTTATTGGACAACTTCACCGGAGAAGTAACCTCATTTTGCCTGGAGGACTACAGAGTCAGCTATTTGTTTGGCTGCTCACACACATTCTCTCTCTCCATTTTTTTCTCTCTCTCTCTCTTACACACACACACACATACACACATGCACACTTATGCTGTGTAAATGGTTTAGTTGCCGACCCGTGCACCCATAAGCTTCAGGCAAAAGAAAACCGCTGTCAACTTTCTGCTGAATTGCAGGCCAGTGTCCACAATACTTTTGTGCCATCTCCATTGATTGTGAAGGAATTGGCTTCCCTCAGAGCACATGAGGAACAGACAGAAGTTTGGGTGCAGCACAAAGCCACAGACACTAAGATGGCATTCTATTGGAACAAGGAAATAAGAGAAAAAGCTAGCTACTGAAATCATGTTGACAAATACGGTGAACGTATCCTTTGCTGCTCCTCTCTCTCATTCTCTGTCTGTCTGTCCGTCCGTCCGTCCGTCCGTCTGTCTGTCCGTCCGTCCGTCCGTCCCTCTCTAGTGTCCCAGCCTTGATCGTGCACCCATTACAGTGCATGTTTATACTATTATTCTTTGGCCTCAGACAGACTCCCTAACAAAAGCTGACTTACTCTCCCATTTCCATACCGCTCGTTACCATACATCTACTATTCATACATGCCTGACCGTAACCTGAACTCGCCAGGCCCCTGCGGTCACAAGTCCAACACCCCACAACACTTCCCCTTCACCCTTATTATGACAATTCCTTTTATACACCTCCTGGTATCCCAGGGTGATGTGGTGACAAGAGGAAACAGTAGTTCCTGTTTTAATGTAAGTTAGCAGCACGAACTCGCCCTGAGGTTATAAATACCATCAAGAATCAGGCCAGGAGTTTTCAAGACTAGGATGTTGCCTGGTCAGGAAAAGGAACAACTCTGGACCCCAGTTACGGTGAGAAGTAATACATGGTAGGACCTAGTGAAATGGCAACAAATTAGTGATTTTATTCACCAAGCACCTCTTGAGAGTCACAATGATCTAATGACTCTCTGTTGGTTTCCTGTTCAGGACTGATTAGAACAGTGTGATGAATCTGTCATTACAGAGACTGAGGGCTTGCTGATGGGCCACACCACAAATCAGCTTTATGGGGGAAGCCAGTGGAGTGGCGTTGACAGCTTTACGATTACCCCAGGATTAATGAACTGGACCTCTCTGCTCTGCATAGCTCTATCCAGTGTAGTGAGTCCCGTATGAGATGTATGATAGTAGGGCCCATTTCAGATACCTATAGCCCTGAGCTATGGTCTACATCTACTGGTGCTCTGGTGATGACCATGTTGATCTCATCTGGCTGATGCTAGTCAATAAGCTAGTCCTAAATATACAGTACCAGTCAAACATTTGGACACACCTACTGTACTCATTCAAGGGTTTTTCTTTATTTGACTATATTCTACATTGTAGAATAATAGTGAAGACATCAAAACTATGAAATAACACATATGGAGTCATGTAGTAAACAAAAAATGTTAAACAAATCTAAATATATGCCTTGATGACAGCTTTGCACACACTATCAAAAACTAAAAGCGTTGTATTTGGGACATATCACTCTCTTATCCCTAAACCTCATTTAAATATTGTAATGAATAATTGAGCAAGTTGAGAAGACTACTTATTGGTGTAACCCTACATTGTAAACTGACATGGTCAAAACATATTGATGCAACGGTTGCTAATATGGGAAAGGTCTGTCCGTGATAAAGCACTGCTCTGCTTTCTTGACATCACAATCAACCAAACAAGTCCTGCAGGTCCTAGCTTTATCACACCTGGACTACTATCCAGTTACTGCATTTTTGGTTAAGGGCTTGTAAGTAAACATTTCACTGTAAGGTTTACGCCTGTATTCGACGCATGTGACAAATACAATTTGATTTGATTTGAGTTATATGGTCAAGTGCTGTTAAGAAGGACATAGGATAATTACAGTTGGCCCAGAACAGAACAGCACGGCTGGCCCTTAAATGTACATCAATGACATGCATGTAAATCTCTCCTGGGTCAAGTAGAGGAGAGATTGACTGGATCACTGCTTGTCTTTGTGAGAGGCATTGACGTGTTGAAAGCACCGAGCTGTCTGTTCAAACTACTAGCACACAGCTCAGACCCCCATACAAACCCCACAAGACATGCCACCGGGGGTCTCTTCACAGTCCCTACGGCTAGAACAGAGGATGGGAATTGCACAGTACTACATAGAGCCATGACTACATGGAACTCTCTTCCACATCAAGTAACTTAGGCGAGCAGTGAAATGTGATTAAAAAAAAACCCAGATAAAACAATACCTCACGGCCCAATGCGAACACACACACACACACACACACACACACACACACATATATATATATATATTCTGGCACACACACTCTACACACACCCACACATTGGAATATTGTAGTATTGTACTGCTGTAATATTGTACATTTGTAATGGTGGAGCAGTGTAAATGTGTACAGTGCACAATGGATTATGTGATGTATTATTTTATTCATTATGTAGACTATTGTTTTGTTGTTATATGTTGTTTTGTTCCTGCTAGACCCCAGGAAGAGTAGTGGCTGCCTTGGAGATCCTAATAAAATACTAGATACAATACGAATGACTAATGGGTGTTGGCAGTGACAACATGAGAACATAGTTTCAGTATGTGTGTATGAGTGAGTGTTTGAGTGTGTCCATGAGTGTGTGCAACAAGACCAGTTAGTCAGAAGTGATTTTCACCACAGATGGTGTACGCTCCATGACATGTACCCCTCTGCAGTGTTAACATACTGATATACAGCTCCTGCTACTGTTTATTAGTTCAAATGTACTGTATGTCCAAGTTTGAAATAGAACACGGCTAGACAATAAATATTATGCAATATTTTGAAGTCAAGTCTCCAGACTATAAATACATGTAATTGTTATATTTGTGGGTGTTAACTAGTCCCCTCCAACCCATTTAAAACTAGCTTTCTGTTAGCTATGACCTCCTGTTGCACTTGGTATATGAAAGTCATGCTAACCTAACCTAACCTGCAACTAAACCTTTTAGTCTAAATCATCTCTAGATTACGTTAATAAATAGTAAGGGAAGCAGCCAGAGGAGAGACACTATTCCACAAGCTCCATATTAGAGCCATAATGTCAGATGTGCTTAAAGAGGCACCACTAATAAATACACACTATTTACATACCTCGTTAATAACAAACGGAGGCTGAGGCTAGCCATTTATCTGCTGTGGTGCATGGTTCTCTGATTACTTCTCTGCCAGTATTAAACAGATAAACAGATGCACCATAGATAATATAAGTATGTAGAGTCTGAGGTCACCTTTCAGGCTGGTGAAAATACTATTACAGCCGCAGTAAATTCAAGCAGATTGCTTCAAATGAGCGGGCCGGGGAAACAATATTAGAGAAGCACAAAAACAAAAACAAAAGTAAGCCAAAGGGAGACACAGTGGGGTGTCAGGCTCTCTCTCCCTGAAATGAGTTCTATCCAAAGCATAGAGCACCGACTGAATACTGAATATTATCTATCCCGCTGCCAGAACAACTCGATTTACAGACAAGCTCTGATCTGCTTCATTCCTTCTCTGTGTGTGTGTGTGTTTGTGTGTGCGTGTGTGCGTGCGTGCGTGCGTGTGAGGGTGGGTGGACATGTTCACTATACTTGTGGGCCAGAAGTCCCCACAATAATACTAACAAACAAAAATGTGACCAAAATGTGACCCACAAGGTCAAATGCTATTTCTAGGGGGTTAAGTTTAGAATTAGTATTAGTATTAGAATTAGGTTTAGGGTTAGACACTAGGGTTAGTTTAGGGTTATGGTTAGGAGCTAGGGTTAGTTATAGGGGTTAAGGGTAGGGTCAGGGTTAAGTTCAGGGATAGGTTTAGGGTTATGGAAATTAGGACTTTGAATTGGACTGAATTGTGTGTCCCCACAAGGTTACTTATACAAGACTGTGTGTGTCCATGTATGCATGGAGTGTGTAGCCATGAGCGACATGTCTTATGTCGTATGACATTTCTCTGATAGAATTTCCCTGGTGTGAAAATCCAACCACACAACATCAACTAACATTTACCCTCTAATCTAATGTCTAGAAAGGCACACCTCAACTGTGAATCTCGGAATCTCAGCCAACGAGTTTGTGTGCGTGTGCATGTGTATGAGGAACAGAGATGAAAGAGTTAGTGTGTGTGTGTTTATGTGCGTGTGTGTGTGTTTTTCAATATGATCAAGCAGGCATGTCCAAATGCGGTAGTGAGAGAATCACAGCTTGTGTGTGTCATTTTTTCCATTAAGAGAAATTCATCCATATTCATGGTCTATCATCAATTAAATATTAATGGAAATGACATTCAATCATCAAATGCACATCTGGGGGTATGTCCCAAATGGCATCCTATTTCCTATATAGTGCACTACTTTTGAGCAGAAACCTATGGACCCTGGTCAAAGGTAGTACACTATAAAGGGAATAGGGTGCCATTTGGAACACACGACAGGTGTCTATTCATGTCTATAACAGCCTCAAAGGCTGATATCTCTGATCATACCTCTCACTGAATGAATCATCTCACTTCAGAAACTGTAGCATCACATCTTAGTAGCTCTGAGCCATTAGTGCTTTTTTGAAGTCGTTTCGGTTCAATTATTAAAAAGTAACCACAGTGTTCGATTTTGGTTTTGACACATTTTTTAAACATTAAACACACTTATGCATTATGGGTGTTGAATGATGTAACAACACAGAATAAAACAATTAATACAAGTCCCATGATGGTAGTGACTGTCCATTTTGGCTCATCACTTATTAAACATCATTTATTCACATTACTTTACTTTAATAAAATATTTAAATTATTGTGTTGACTTTATTATTTCATTCAAGGTCATCATCTCATATCTAGAGTGCTGCTGCCTATGCTGTCTGAGAATATCACTATTTTAGTAAATAAGTTATTGTGCTGACGTTGCTTTCAGAGGCAGTTTGGAACTAGGTAGTGAATGTTGCAACCTTGGACAGACAATTTGTACGCGCTGCGTGCTTCAACACTCGGCGGTACCATTCTGTGAGCTTGTGTGGCCTACCACTATGCGGCTGAGACGTTGTTGCTCCTAAACGTTTCCACTTCACAATAACAGCACTTACAGTGGACCAGGGCAGCTCTAGCAGGGCAGAAATTTGACGAACTCACTTGTAGAAAGGTGGCATCTTATGACGGTGCCACGTTGAAAGTTAAGTAAGGCCATTCTACTGCCAATGTTTGTTTATGGCGATTGCATGGCTGTGTGCTCGATTGTATACACCTGTAAGCAAAGGATGTGGCTGAAATAGCCGAATCCACTAATTTGAATGGGTGTCCACATACTTTTGTATATATATATAGTGTATCTCAGTCAAGTAAGTACAGTTTTCCTCAATAAAGTAGCTATCTGCAAAGTCATGAAATTGAAATAGCCATTGTGGCAAGATTGAGGATTTCCACTGGTATTCTGCCCTGTACTAAATGGAAGAGTTGGATTGTAAAGAACTGCGACCACAACCAAGTACAGGTATTTACTGTATACACATTTTCCAGCCATATCCATGTGTCTGTTTGCGCGAGATCATCGAGCTAACCTTACGTTCCCAGGAAATGTCTAATCAAATAAGACTAAACTTTAATTTGATTTGATTTGAAATGATGTTCTCTGTTATTTTTTAAATCTCTCTCTCTCTCTATATATATATATATATTTATATATATACACACATTACCAGTATAAAGTTTGGACACACTTACTCATTTAAGGATTTTTCTTTATGTTTTACTATTTTCTGCACTGTAGAATAATAGTGAAGACATTAAAAATATGAAATAACACATATGCAATCATGTACTAACCAAAAAAGTGTTGAACAAATCTAAACATTTTTTTGTATTTCAGATTCTTCGAAGAAGCCACCCTTTGCCTTGATGTCAGCTTTGATGTCAGCTTTGCGCACTCTTGGCATTATCTCAACAAGCTTCATGAGGTAGTCACCTGGAATGCTTTTCCAATAGTTTTGAAGGAGTTCCCTCATATGCTGAGCACGTGTTGGCTGCTTTTCCTTCACTCTGCAGTCCAAGTCATCCCAAACCATCTCAATTGGGTTGAAGTCAGGTGATTGTGGAGGCCAGGTCATCTGAGACAGTACTCCATCACTCTCCTTCTTGGTCAAATAGCCCTTACATAGCCTGGAGGTGTGTTTTGATGTCTTCACTATTATTCTACAATGTAGAAAATAGTAAAAGTAAATCCCTTGAATGAGTAGGTGTATCCAAACTTTTGACTGGTACTGTATGTATATTTATTTTTATGGTGTAGATCAGCTTTAATACTGCAGAGGTTCTGGAGGTTCTTATTGATAGTCATGAGTTATGATGACATTATAGAAGCTCACATACATTCCTTGTAGAAGCCGAGCACTCTAGTCAACATTCTAATGGAATTGCGGAAGGAATTTAATGTTCCACCAAGCACTCACATACATCTTGAAGTGCAATTAGTGGCGATAGATTTGCTCCACACAAGACCTGTGAAGTATGTCCATGGTCTTTTTCAAAGGACCTTGGGCTAATTTGCGTAAATGTCTTTCTAAATTCTGGCGTACGTGGAGATTCTTGGATTTGCCTTATCAGCTAATTATTGCGATTTATAAAACTGGCACGCGCAACATATACATGTTTTCATTGATAAATCAGAGCCATACTGTAGTTGTGTGCATGTGAACAAGTGTTACAGCCCGGCCTGGAAAACGCCCTCCATTCACCTTTTTTGATAACAGAAACGCCCTCATTTGCTGTATGATTTGGAGATGTTGGAACTGGGCCATGATCATTTTGACTGCATCCCGAATAGGCTATAGCATTATCCAATCATACAAACTTTGTAACAGCAGTCAAACAAAAGTAAAATTATTAAAGTAGCTAAGCTTGTTAGATAACCTCCTTCAACAAATGACAGAATATTTCCTACATTTGGTAAAATCGAGTAGAAAATGATTTACTTTGTACTTATAAGCCATAAAATGTGCATTCTCCCTACTTCCTCGCACGCTACAACCAGCACTGCAGCTGCAATGAATGAGTATAGCAAAGGGTTTTGATAAGCTTGCGTTGTTATTATTAGCGTCTTGTCTCTTTTCATATCAAGTAATATTTCACTTTATCTGGATATCGGATTAACAACATTAATTGGTGCATGAGGCAGAAATAATGCAGTGTGACTTGTGTTTCTCCATCGTCTGCAAGACTGTGACCCCGTTTCTCAGTGGAGGGAGAGAGAGCGGGTGTCCCCTCAGAATGACCATCGGATGCAGGCCATCAGTCCAGTAAAAAAAATAAGCTAATTATTATGTCACTCGGCTGTGCCTCACAAGTAATACAGCAAATGATCTATTATCAGTGTGATCATTTACCCAATTTTTTCAAATGTAATTTCAAAATGCTGTTAGAAGAAAATCCAAGCATCGCCAATATTCAGTGGTAATGTACTGGGCATATTGCCTACTTGAAACCTCATTGCTACAGAACTGTAGAACATAATTGTTTTAAGTTAATGTTGCATAGGCTCATGTTTTTTTTATCTGAGCGGTAGAGCTCGGGTTGCATTTTGACTCAGAAAGTGTGAGTACTTGTGTGAAGTAAATCCACTAGGCTAAATGCTTGCATGCGACAATCTGTTTGGATAATGTGCTATTAGATTTTTTGTGTAGGGCCTGTTGTGTAGGGCCTGTTGTGTAGGGCCTGTTGTGTAGGACCTGCATTCATGCCACATAGGGGGGAAATGTTTTAATTTCCCAGGTTCTTGTCATTACACTTTTTAGCTAAGTGTGAAGTGTTCACGAAAACACATGTTAATCCCTACTATAGGATGCACTATTTATGGAATTGGGTGCCATTTGTGATAAAACCGTGAGAATGTATAGATAGTTCTCTACGACCAATGAGATGTTGTGTGTGACAGTATATAAGGAGATGTAAGGAGATGGTCTGCAGGTGACCGGCAGGTGTATTATTAAACAAGTTGAACTTTGAGAACTGTCTGAGGTTCCTTGATCTGTTTCCTCACTCCTCTATAAGTCTGAGCATTGTTTGGCCTTCATGCTCTTCACTGAGACCTCCTGGCCTGTTACTCTGGCAGATGGCCAAGGGTGTGGATGTGTGTGTGTCTCATTTTCCTCTGCCATCAGCAGAGAGATAAAGAGGAGGGAGTCAGACCGGAAAGATAACAGGTACAGTAGTCTAACCTTTGCCATGGCAGTGTTCAGACAGGATAGGATACTAGGCATTAATAAGCAAGCAGCAACAGCGAGCAGACTGGGAGTAGAGGGCTCCAAATCATTGAAAACAACTCACAGTCACAGATGAGACCGACTCACATCAATGGAGGACAAGAAAATAGATTTTGTGTAAAAGTCACTGTTATTCTATAGGTGATGCCAAGAAACAAGCCAGAAAAGACTAATAATGATTCAGGTGAAGTGAGTGGGACAATGTCTTTATACAGTATGTTGGAGCATGTGTCAAACAAGGCCCGTGGACAGAATCTGGCCAATGACACATCTCTATCTGGCTCACGCAAGGATTTTGGGTTGTCAATTCATTCCATACCTCCAACCAAGCACTGCACTTCAAGTTAAGCAAGCACTGCCAATGTGCTGCACGCCAAATGGCAGTGCATTGCCATACAAAGCCACCCGCCTCTTCCCAGACCCACACCTACACACGAGCCAGCCAGTGCACTGTATCATCTTATCAAAATTGGAACTGACCAAATCTTCTACCAGACCGAAAGTTTAAAGGTGTTGTAAGCTAAATGTCCATGCCAAGTTTCGGTTCCAGCGAGTCATTGCTGTAGCCTACGGAAAATGTAATCTTGGTTGTCAAAAAGTTATAAGATAAAGGATTCACACGCGAGTATAAATTATACCTAGACGACAATAGGACACACAAGCGAGTATAAATGAGACAACAGTTGAGTCATCTACTTCATGAAATTAAAGCCTGATGCGCTAGCATCGATGAGTTGAACTTCCATTGCTCTGCTGTGTGTCCCGTTCACAGCATGCAGCGTAGGTAAAGTGTACAGACACAAGCCTAGCTAGGCTACTAAAATGTTGCAGTCTGGCTTCGGTTTTTAAAGCTAAGCCTGCAACAAAATGCAGAGGAGAACCATGTAGGCCTATTACAGCAACATTTGAGCAGTAGCCTCGGCTGACTACTCAATTACAAGACTACAAGAGCGCACCATACAGCAATGCTGCATTCAACTGCACCAGTGATGCAGTGCAAAAAAAAATTAAACATGTTTTAATTTTAAATATTACAACAACCTAGATACATTTTTGTTTTTCAGAGTTGTTACATCCTTTTTGATTAGGGTTGCACATTTGCAAGCATAGCAGCAAAAGATGGACAAATATTATCTCTTATGTTTTATTTTAATATGTTAAAATGCTACATACAGCATCCTATAGAGGACATTATAAAGGGCCATATTTTTTTCAAATAAAACAATGACTAGTTTGGGTCGCATGTCTGGCCTGCGAATTCGAGCTAAGATTAATTTGAGAGAGTGGTAAGGGGTAAAATAGAGAGACTGACAGGATGGAGGGGAAAGGATGAGTGAGAGAAGGAGAAAGGATAAGAGAGAAAGTAATACATATAAATAAAATGTAGAAAGAAATATGAAGTATATGCATCCCCGCCTAGGCACTGTTCCAGAGAGGTAGAGATCGTGTCTAGACCTGGGCTCCCTGACTGCCATCCATGCTGATTGGGCATTGTTTGTTTTACACTTCAAATGTCAGGAGGAGACAGACAGAGCACTAAAATGTCAGAGTCAGTCTCCCAGTCAGCACACAGGTTTCATATTTACACTGCAGCAGCCATCACCACAGCTCGTCTCCCAGGAAAGGTAAATCTAATTCTTAATCCACCTGCAGGGGAGAAATCAATGACTCCTCTCTCTCGCCCCTCCCCTCTCTCGCTCTCTCTCTCTTCCCCTTCTGTGGAAAGGTTGTGGACATGGTTTAATTTTTCAGGCTTTGTGAGAAATACCCAGCGGTAGGATTTTACAGTGAGGAGGCATCAATGCAGAACTGATTTTTCTTGCCAAGAGCTTTTTATTTGCAAGTGAAGTTAATAATAGCCGGTGACGGTACAATATATTTACAAACAAAATAACAAACAGGCTTTAGAGCAAGTACATCCAATTACCATAGAGATCTGTCAAAGAAAAACAGGCTTAAACTATGCCTGTACCCGGCCACATGCCGACCTTACGCTGTTTGTGTGTCTCTGTCTGGCAAACAAAGTAATGACAGGTGCTAAAATAGGACTACCCATCATGCATCTGACCAATGAGAAGAATGCGTGACACAGTGATCAATTAACATTGAAAAGTCAATAATAACAATACTCACATGTTCAGGCCCCAGTTTCCCAATAACGATGGAACTTAGGCTTGTGAGTGTTTTATCGATGCATCTTTCCTACAAAGAAGATGTAACAAGGGTTTCCAAAAAAACACGCAGAGTAGGTTCGCTAAGTAAATTGTTGAGGCCTGTGTCAAAACTGATAGGATCTAAAGAAAGACACCACTGCTCTCGGATCAGCGTTCTCCCTTTCCAATCTAGAATTATACCATAAAACTAACGATGGATCAGCTCCTAGAGAGATATTATCACCTATGGCTACAAATAGTGAGGTGGCTTATTGTAATGCTTACCCTACACATCATGAAATATACAGTGCCTTCGGAAAGTATTCAGACCCCTTCACTTGTTCCACATTTTGTTACGTTACACTTTATTCCCAAATTGATTGACTTGTTGTTTCTCCTCATTAATCTAGACACAATAACCCATAATGACAAAACAAAAACATATTTTTAGATTTTTTTTGCACATTTATAAAAAAAAATTTTTTAAACAAATAAAATAAAATTGTATTTGTCACAATCACCAAATACAACAGGTATTTACTTACAAGCACTTAACCAACAATGCAGTTAAGAAAATAGTTTAGAAAATGCTAAATCTTTTCAGTCTCCTGAGGGGGAAAAGGTTTTGTTTGTGTCATCTTTTCGACTTTCTTGGTGTGTTTGAACCATGATAGTTTGTTGGTGATATGGACACCAAGGAACATGAAACTCTCGACCTGCTCCACTACAGCCCCGTCTATGTGAATGCGGGCATATTCGGCCCTCCTTTTCCTGTAGTCCACTATCATCTCCTTTGTCTTTCTCACATTGAGGGAGAGGTTGTTGTCGCTGACCTCCACCCTATAGGCTGTCTTATCATTGTAGGTGATCACGCCTACCACCGTTGTGTCGTCAGCAAAATTAATGATGGTGTTGGAGTCGTGCTTGGCCACGCAGTCATGGGTGAACAGGGAGTACAGGAAGAGACTAAGCATGCGCCCCTGAGGGGCCCCGTGTTGAGGATCAGCGTGGCAGATGTGTTGTTGCCTACCCTTACCACCTGGGGGCATCCCGTCAAGACGTCCAGGATCCAGTTGCAGAGGGATGTGTTTAGTCCCAGGGTCCTTAGCTTAGTGATTAGCTTTGTAGTCAATAGGATGTTGAACGCTGAGCTGTAGTCAATGAACAGAATATGTCCAGGTGGGAAATGGCAGTGTGGAGTGTGATTGAGATTGCGTCATCTATGGATGTGTTGGGGCGGAATGCGAATTGGAGTGGGTCTAGGGTTTCCGGGATGATGCTGTTGATGTGAGCCATGATCAGCCTTTCAAAGCAGTCATGGCTACCCATGTGAGGTAGTCATTTAGGCAGGTTGCCTTCGCTTTCTTGGGCACAGGGACTATGGTGGTCTGCTTGAAACATGTAGGTACTACAGACTCGGTCAGGGAGAGGTTGAAGATATCAGTGAAGACACTTGCCAGTTGGTCCACGTATGCTCTGAGTACACGCCCTGGTATTCCATCTGGCCCTGTGACTTTGTGAATATTGACCTGTTTAAAGGTCTTGCTCACATGGGAATCCGAGTGGCGCAGCGGTCTAAGGCACTGCATCTCAGTGCTAGAGGCATCACCACAGACCCTGGCTCTATTCCATTCCAGGTTGTATCACAACTGGCCGTGATTGGGAGTCCCATAGGCTGGCGCAAAATTGACACAGCGTTGTTTGGGTTGGGATTTGGCCGGGGTTAGCCGTCATTGTAAATAAAAATTTGTTCTTAACTGACTTGCCTAGTCAAAAAAGGTTGTTCGTAATAGTTTGCAAGCCCTACCACATCCAACGAGCATCAGTGCAGGTGTTGTATGATTCAATCTTAGTCCTGTTTTGACACTTTGTCTGTTTGATGGTTCGTCTGAGGGCACAGCGGGATTTCTTATAAGCGTCTGGATCAGTGTCCCTCCTTGAAAGCGGCAGATCTAGCATTTAGCTCGGTGCGGATGTTGCCTGTAATCCCTGGATTCTGGTTGGGAAATGTATCTACGGTCAATGCACTTATTGATGAAGCCGGTGACTGAGGTGTTGTACTCCTCAATGCCATTGGATGAATCCTGGAATATATTCCAGTCTGTGAGTCACTGGTATTTCCTACTTTAGTTTTTGCTTGTTAGCAGGAATCAAGAGGATATAATTATGGTCAGAAATTGAGGGCGAGAGAGAGCTTTGTACGCATCTCTGTGTGTGGAATAAAGTTGGTCTAGAGTTTTTTTCCCTCTGGTTCCACGTGTGACATGCTGGTAGAAATGAGGTAAAACGGATTTAAGGTGGCCTGTATTAAAGAGTCCGCCTCTAGATGCACCACTTCTGGATGAGCATTTTCCTTTTTGCTTTTTATGACCTTATACAGCTCGTTGAGTGCGGTCTTAATGCCGGCGTCGGTTTGTGGTGGTAAATAGACGACTACGAATAATATAGATGAGAACTTTCTTTGCAGATAGTGTGGTCCACAGCTTATCATGAGGTACCTCAGGTGCGCAATACCTCGAGACTTCCTTAGTATTAGATTTCATGCATCATCACCACTTTGTTGATGCACTTTTGGCAGCGATTACAGCCATGACGCAATATGCATGGCACACCTGTATTTAGGGAGTTTATCCCATTCTTCTCTGCAGATCCTTTCAAGCTCTGTCAGGTTGGATGGGGAGCGTAACTGCACAATATGTTTAGATCTTTCCAGAGATGTCCGAACTGTTTCAAGTGTAGGCTCTAGTTCGGCCACTCAAGGACATTCAGAGAATTGTCCCTAAACCACTCCTGCGTTGTCTTGGCTGTGTGCTTAGGGCTGTTGTCCTGTTGGAAGATGAACATTCGCCCCAGTCTGAGATCCTGAGTGCTCTGGGGCGGGTTTTCTTCAAGGATCTCTCTGTACTTTGCTCCGTTCATCTTTCCCTCTCCTGACTAGTCGCCCAGTCCCTGCCACTGAAAAACATCCCCACAGCATGATGTTGCCACCACCATGCTTCACTGTAGGGATGGAGCCAGGTTTCCACCAGATGTGACACTTGGTATTCAGGCCAATCTTGGTTTCATCGTCTGGCCACTCTACCATAAAGGCCTGATTGGTGGAGTGCTGCAGAGATGGTTGTCCTTCTGGAAGGTTCTCCCATCTCCACAGAGGAACTTGAGAGCTCTGCCAGAGTGACCATCGGGTTCTTGGTCACCTCCTTGACCTACTCTAGGAAGAGTCTTGATGGTTCCAAACGTCTTTCATTTAAGAATGATGGAGGCCACTGTGTTCTTGGGGACCTTCAATGCTGCAGAAATGTTTTGATACCCTTCCCCAGATCTGTGCCTCAACACAATCATGTCTCTGAGCTCTACGGACAATTCCTTTAACCTTGTGGCTTGATTTTTGCTCTCACATGTACTGTCAGCTGTGGGACCTTAATTAGACAGGTGTGTGCCTTTCCAAATCATGTCCAATCAATTGAATTTACCAATTTACTCCAATCAAGTCGCGGGATCATCTCAAGGACGATCAATGGAAACAGGATGCACCTGAGCTCAATTTCAAGTCACATAAGCAAAGGCTCTGAATACTTACGTAAATTATTTATTTATGTATTTTATTTTTAATACACTTGCTAAAATTTAAAAAATCCTGTTTTTGCTAATTCATTCAAAATAGTAGTGAGGCGATTTCTATGTAATACGTTGTCTGTTGCCTAAATGGTCTGCTGGAATAACGTATTGAGAATAGGAGTTGTATTTAAATGACTCAATCAAAGAAGAGACAGTTACCTAAGTCTAATTAATTCTAATAATAGCGGAGAGGTAATTGCGATGGAGTTGTGCCCACCGAAATGTGTTTTTTATTCTTATGGATTGACTGATGCATTTTATAAATTTGGCGCTTTACATGTTATTTTTAAAGTCTTGGACATGTCATAAGTGTGAAGTCGAAAGAGAAGGAAAAGTTGTAGTTTGCTTTTAATCTTACGATAGAGGTAAGGCAGAACGTTGTTTGAGTAGGGGTTATATTTTTGCCTACTGGTAAGAATAGGAGAGTTGGTTGTGTGCGCTGGGCTATGTTGGGCTGTAAGGGATTCAGGTGTGAATAAGGAAACGTTTTGTGGTAAGTTTCTGATGCTTGGTGAATTTGAGCAGGAAGTTGAATGTATTCTAACATTATAATCTGTTTCCATTACGTGGAACAATGTCCGGTCATTACTGAGTGGAGGGGGAGCCTGGACATTTACAATCTTGAATACAAGACATGCGTCAGTGTATTGCACAAGATTTTTTACAACTCGGGAGCTCATGCTTTCTGAGAATGTAACAGTGATTATAGCTATTGGGCTTCCTATCAAGCACTTTGAGTGCCTGTTTGCAGACAGACTGAATGGGTTTTAATATTGTAAAGCAAGCTTGGGCCAAACTAGTCAGGTAATATGTTAAGTGGGGGAGTATCATATATTTGAAGTATAGTTTTGTTACGTCTGTAGTCAAACAATTTCATATGTTTTGGAAATGAGCTAGGTTGAATTTGGTTATTTGAGTTACATTTTTCATTTGCTTTTTAAAAGAGAGGTTGGAATCAAGTATGATGCCGTGGTTCTTAAAATCGGATACCACCTGGAGCTTTTCCCCTGATACATAGACCTCTGTCTCAGGGGCATCCGTTGTTTTCTTTGTGAGGAACATGCAGACTGTGTTTTTTTATGCAAACATGAGTCCCTGAGCAACTTTGTCATCTGAACCATTACAGTAGTTAGTACTTGTGTAGCTTGTTGTTTACTATTTGCATGCATTTATCACTGCATCATCTGCATACATTGGAACATCAGACCCTGTACAGACAGAAGGAATATCATTAATGTATGAGCTGAACAGTATTAACCTTTGGGGCATACCAACATTGGTGCTATGAGTGGAAAAGAGATAGTTTTGACTCTTACGCTGATGAGACAGAACCAACTTTCTAACTTTTTATGGTTGGGGAGCAGTATTGAGTAGCTTAGATGAATAAGGTTCCCAATGTAAACGGCCTACTTCTCAGTCTCAGTTGCTAATATATGTATATTATTATTACTGTTGGATAGAAAACACTCTAAAGTTTCTAAAACTGTTTGAATGATGTCTGTGAGTATAACAGAACTCATGCGACAAGCAAAATCCTGAGGAAAAATCAAAACAGGAAGTGAGATATGTGGGCTTTGTATGTATTCACCAGGGTCCCCAATGAAATCCCATTGAGATATGCATGATGTTGCACTGCCTAGGGGTTCCACTAGATGTCAATCATCAATAGAAATTATAATGAGGCTTATATGTTGTTGTGGGAGTGAAGGAGAGCAGAATATATCAGCTGTCCATCAAGCAGCCATTTTGTGATTACGCTTTTTCCTCATGATACCCACTTGCCTTCCATGGCTCACGAAGACTAGAAGGAATACTCCGGTTGGAACTTTATTGAGGCTATATGTTAAAAACATTCTAATGATTGATTCTGTACTTAGTTTGAAATGTTTCTTTTACCAGTAATATCACTTTTTGAAGTTTTTGTCCGATATAACGCTGACCAGAATTAGCGTTTGGATATGTATACCAAACGCTCTAACAAAAGAAGGTATTTGGACATAAATAACAGACATTTTTGAACAAAACAGACATTTATTGTGGACCTGGGATTCCTCGAGTGCTTTCTGATGTAGATCATCAAAGGTAAGGGAATATTTATCATGTAATTTATTGTTTATGTTGACGCCATCTTTGCAGCTGTGGTGTTTTTAACTTGAGCGCCGTCTCAGATTACTCCATGCATCTCTTTTTCCGTAAAGTTTTTTTTAAATCTGACACAGCGGTTGCATTAAGGAGAGATATTTCTATAATTCCATGTGTATAACTATATTTGTAACGTCGGGTGAGTGATGAGTGAGGAGTCAAATTCAGAGAGCGAAGTGAACGGGAAAAACGCTTTAATGTCCTTCAAAACGTAACAGGTAGAAAACATGGGTGAATGCCCTAAAACACTGGCACTAAACAAACCCAAAACCTAGTTACAAACACTGGACAGAAAAACCTCAAAACAAACGCGATACTTCACCAAACGTAACAAACCAACAAGCCCGCATAAACACCAGTGGGCAAAACTAACTTAAATAACACCCATGCCAAAACCCCAACAAGGAACAGGTGAAAACAATTAGACAAAAACAAACGAAAAGGAAAAAGGGATCGGTGGCAGCTAATAGACCGGCGTCGATGACCGCCGAGCGCCACCCGAGCAGGAAGGGGAGCCACCTTCGGTGGTATTCGTGACAATATTATCATCTACATTTATGAGTATTTCTGTTGAATGATGTGGCTATGCAAAATCACTTGATGTTTTTGGAACTGGTGAATCAAACGAGCCAATGTAAACTCAGATTTAAAAAAATATAAATATTAACTTTATCAAACAAAACATGCATGTATTGTGTAACATGAAGTCCTATGAGTGTCATATGATGAAGATAATTCAAGGTTAGTAATTAATTTTATCTTTATTTCTGGTTTTTGTGAAGGCTATATTTTGCTATATAAATGGCTGTGCTTATTGTGGTTTGGTGGAGACCTAACATAATCGTTTGTAGTGCTTTCGCTGAAAAGCCTATTTGAAATCAGACACTTTGGTGGGATTAACAACGAAAATAGATTTAAAATGATATAAGACACATGTATGTTTTAGGAATTGTAATTGAGATTTCTGTGGTTTGAATTTTGGCGCCCTCAATTTCCACTGGTAGTTGTCATATCGATCCCGGTATCGGGATTGCAGCCATAACAGGTTTTTAGATTTGTTAAACAACAGGTTGGTTTTTACTAAATTTATGCAACAGTTTGAAATGATTAGATTGCTGCAAAGGGGTTATGGGTTTGTTTATTGTTTACTGTTTGTTGTTTATTTTAGGTGTTGATTTCACTTAATTAAACATTGTATTATCTGATGTGTTTGAGTAGGATTCTTTATTCCGGGATGGATGGAAGTCACCTAAAGTATGTATGTTTAAGGAGACATAGGAGAACACGTCTACATTTCTATTAAATGCCTGGGATTAAATATGGCTGATTCTTTACGCTGAGAAATGTACTACATTTGCGACCGAGGAAAAAATTATTACATTGGTCTAGTAATGATACAAGGGTAATTGTATCTAAGGGTTCAATTAAGCATACATATACATTGATGTAGATTAAAACTAATTATTCATGATTTGAGGGAGTACAGTGGAATTATTATTATTATTAGGTTTTGTTTATAGTTAACTTTTGGGTTTCTGAATCGGTGTAGTATAATGAATGCTGACCAAGTGATTGTGTTTTTTCTGGGAAAATTAGTGTTTCATTGTCTCTCTTTGGAATGTTTCCTGGGTCTATAATCTTTCAGAGAGTGAGTGAGATTGAGACCGTAAACTACCCAAATTGAAAAGGCCTGGTAATTTTTTGTTTGTTTTTACCTTAAGGTTTGCAAATACCCACACACACAACACATTTGTTATGACTATTTGTTGGTGGTTTTAAAATACTATATTTATTTCTGTGTTCTATTTCCTTTGGGTTTTACATTTGTCTTAGTGCTAAAGATTTTATTTTTTGAACACGTGAATTCTGTTGATAAAGGTATGTTCTGGCAATCTGCGATACAACACGTAGGACTATTTGTCTTTAATTTGTCCAATATAGTAAACACTTCTTTGAAGGGTTTGTATGACCTATATCATGACTTTCCATTGTGGTTTGATCACCCTCATTGGAAAGCCATTTGGATAATGAATTTAAGGTCATTTGTAATACTGATTTCAAGGTAATTTGACTATAATTATGAAGTTTGTTCCATACCATTTGTATTTAAGAATAATTGGTAAAAGTAATAATTTATCATATAGTTAATGAACTGACCTAAATTGTTGTTCTGATCTGTTCTTTTGAGATTATCATGAAAAGTGACATCAGATGGTATCTTAATGCATGGAAGAGATAATTGGACCGAACAGTGTGTGTACCTCAAACCCCCCTCTAACTGGCTGAAGAAGAGTTACAAAGGCATTGAATACGGCCCTGTCCACACCACTTCTTCCAAGAGAAAGGAGCCAGAAATCGGTGTACAGCATCAGATCTGTTCTCTATCAACTGCCTTTCTCTCATGTTTTTCTCAGGTGTGAGAGGAGTCCACGTGTAGTGAGCATGGGGAAGGTGCTGTTCTAAACTTATCTTATGTGGCTGGTATACTGGTTGACGAATGGACAAGACATAATGGTTGGTAAAGGTGATGGCGTCGAAGGTGAAACATTGAAAAGGGGACATTATCATGGGCCATCCACTTGAACTGTTAAGCGATCTGAAGAAGTACGAAAAGGACACCAGAAGAATCAGTGCCTGAAGAAGGGGGTTGGTCAACTGTGCCCCAAAAAAATGTTTTAGACTTTTTAGGTATCAGGTTCATTGTAGAGGTCTACACCACGTAAAATTATAGTAATTTAGATTAAGAATACATTGAGCCACTGATCTGTATCATAATCGTGAAAAAAAAGTTAATAGTATAATTATACTGGATGTTAATATAAATGTACATTCTGCCAATGTTGATTACCAATGTTGTGTGTTAAAAAAAATGTTTTACTTTGAGTGTTAGGACCAATTTGAATCACTGAGCAATGTCATTTTAAAATTTTGGTTGGATAATTAATATGGTTCTAATTATGATTTTATTTGGAAATGGAATGATTTTTAAAACTGAAGGATTGATTTGAGTTGAGTATGTTATTATCTATATGAGTGAAGCAATTAATGTATTAGGGATTGATTGTTTTAATTGATGTTATGAACTAAAGATGTTGACACTATTCTAAGCATGCCATCGGTGAACTCTGATCTGGAGAGTGAAAATGATCCTAATCTATTTGATCTATAGGCATTGCCTTATGAATAGTGGAATCATGATGCTTATCTTGGGTCATG
Organism: Oncorhynchus nerka; assembly: GCF_034236695.1. Lineage (NCBI taxonomy): Eukaryota > Metazoa > Chordata > Actinopteri > Salmoniformes > Salmonidae > Oncorhynchus > Oncorhynchus nerka. The sequence continues at coordinate 23,684,688 of NC_088399.1, forward strand.
TTCATTAGGCACCAAGGGAATACATTTTATTTGAACTAGGAGTCACTACTTGGATTTGCCTAACAAGATATGCTAATTTTAGTTTCTGGGATGGAACTAGTAACTTCCAACAAACTATGCTGATCCATTGGAGTGTGATAGATAACTAAAGCTTATTTGATTCAACTCCATTGTTGCATGCACTGCATTATGCATTAAATATGTGCTTTTCACTGTCTATGGAAAGTGTGGCTTTGAATCTCATAAACGTTATGCATTTTTTTGTTTTTCCTCGTGGGTTCATGCAGGTGACTGTGTATCATAACCTTCCCAGACAAATTGCTAGAATGCTTAGAAAATGTGTTGGGAGTTTGAATGAGGCTGAGTTGGTCATGTGCAGGAAACCCATGCAATGAGTTATTGTTTTGTGATTTTTAGGATCTATGCATTTTCTATGTGAATAAATGTTCTTAAATCTTAAAAATTTTTCTTAAAAAATTTTCTTTTAACCTCTTAACCTCTCCTGAACAAGGCAGTTAACCCACCGTTCCTAGGCCGTCGTCGTAATTAAGAATTTGTTCTCAACTGACTTGCCTAGTTAAATAAAGGTTCGTATAACCTCAGCATCCCTTGTTCTCAATTTCCGCCTGAAGACATATCCTAATCTAACTGCCTGTAGCTCAGCCCCAGAGGCAAAGATATGCATATTCTTGGTATTATTTGAATGGATGAATGGAAACATTCTGAAGTTTGTGGAAATGTTAATTGAATGTAGGAGAATATAACACAGTAGATCTGGTGGAAGAAAAGAGAAAGAAAGAGCATACATTTTCTGTTTTTTATTGTTGTAGCATCATCTTTCACATGTACTAGAATAGCCACACAGTCAGATAGGATGCTGGAGATAATTTTGATGGATAACACAGGAGGGCACCTGTAGGTGTGCAAAGCTTCAGACTGATAACTTCAGGAATGGGCGAGCTACATGACATTTCGCATGAAGTCACCCAGGTGTCCCACGCAAGTTGCCCAAATGTACCCAAGTGGCCGAATTGGTGAAATGACCTATAACTATTTACAACAGTGCAAATAACTATATACAACCTATCAAAAAGCAATTCTAACACACAAAAAATATATATTAATTGTTTTTAAAAATATTAGAAAATAAATATTTTAAAAAAACAGACCCTTTGGAAGTCCTCTACACAATATTTTGCTGCCTGTGCCATGTCCCATAGTAGTCTCTTTCTGATGTAAAGCAGAGGCAAACTGAACAAGTGGTGCAGGTCATGCGACACAGAACACAACGACACCTCCATGCTGTGCCCTTTTGGCCCTGAGGCACAGTCATGCCTGCAGTAATGAACTGTGGCATATGAACACTACTGGAGGCAGGAGTAGAGGGGGCAGAGGTAGAGCGGGCAGCTTGGCACCGGGGGCTCCCAGTCGGAGTCGCTATCACTGTGAAAGAAAACATTAAAAAAAATATTTGTATTGTATGAGCCTTTTATCATCACATAAAATAAACATATACAGTGGGGCAAAAAAGTATTTAGTCAGCCACCAATTGTGCAAGTTCTTCTACTTAAAAAGATGAGAGAGGCCTGTAATTTTCATCATAGGTACACTTCAACTATGACAGACAAAATGAGAAAAAAAAATCCAGAAAATCACATTGTAGGATTTTTTAATGAATTCATTTGCAAATTATGGTGGAAAATAAGTATGAAGACATGATGTCCCAGATGTGCTCAATTGGATTCAGGTCTGGGGAACGGGCAGGCCAGTCCATAGCATCAATGCCTTCCTCTTGCAGGAACTGCTGACACACTCCAGCCACATGAGGTCGAGCATTGTCTTGCATTAGGAGGAACCCAGGGCCAACCGCACCAGCATAAGGTCTCACAAGGGGTCTGAGGATCTCATCTCGGTACCTAATGGCAGTCAGGCTACCTCTGGCGAGCACATGGAAGGCTGTGCGGCCCCCCAAAGAAATGCCACCCCACAGCATGACTGACCCACCACCAAACCGGTCATGCTGGAGGATGTTGCAGGCAACAGAACGTTCTCCACGGCGTCTCCGGACTCTGACACGTCTGTCACACGTGCTCAGTGTGAACCTGCTTTCATCTGTGAAGAGTACAGGGCGCCAGTGGCGAATTTGCCAATCTTGGTGTTCTCTGGCAAATGCCAAACGTCCTGCATGGTGTTGGGCTGTAAGCACGTTGGGCCCTCATACCACCCTCATGAAGTCTGTTCCTGACCATTTGAGCAGACACATGCACATTTGTGGCCTGCTGGAGGTCATTTTGCAGGGCTCTGGCAGTGCTCCTCCTGCTCATCCAAAGGCGGAGGTAGCGGTCCTGCTGCTGGGTTGTTGCCCTCCTACGGCCTCCTCCACGTCTCCTGATGTACTGGCCTGTCTCCTGGTAGTGCCTCCATGCTCTGGACACTATGCTGACAGACACAGCAAACCTTCTTGCCACAGCTCGCATTGATGTGCCATCCTGGATGAGCTGCACTACCTGAGCCACTTGTGTGGGTTGTAGACTCCGTCTCATGCTACCACTAGAGTGAAAGCACCGCCAGCATTCAAAAGTGACCAAAACATCAGCCAGGAAGCATAGGAACTGAGAAGTGGTCTGTGGTTGCAACCTGCAGAACCACTCCTTTATTGGGGGTGTCTTGCTAATTGCCTATAATTTCCACCTGTTGTCTATTCCATTTGCACAACATCATGTGAAATGTATTGTCAATCAGTGTTGCTTCCTTCCTAAGTGGACAGTTTGATTTCACAGAAGTGTGATTGACTCGGAGTTACATTGTGTTGTTTAAGTGTTCCCTTTATTTTTTTGAGCAGTGTGTATATATGTGTGTATATATATATATATATATATATGTATATGTATATATATGTGTATATATGTATATGTGTATATATGTGTATATATGTATATATATGTGTATATGTGTGTATATATATATATATGTAGGATTTATATATATAAATCCTACAAGTCCGTCCTGTCCTTCCAGAAACAGCTCAGCTCCTGTTTGAATCGTAACACTCAAATATTCCTCAAACAAAAAATCTCTCACTTTCCCGATCAATCTCTTCTATAATCTGTATACTTAGATTTGGACATCGCTTTTCCTGATTTATTCACCATGATGTCTTCAATGAAATCGTTGAAAATACAACTTTCCAAAATACTGCTGTGCGTAACAAGCGTCACAGCAACTCCTCTGATAGTCAAGGCGAGAATGGAGTTCGTTACGCGTGCGATTACAAACAAGGAATGGTGGTCCAACCCAAAACCATTACATACTGGCGTTTACCTCAGCTCATTGGCTATCTACATAGCTAGATTTCAAGAAGATCAGTGGTCATTGGGCAGAAATACAGTCAATCAATGAAGCTTCGCCAAAAATATTGGTGCGCCAGGAAGTAATTGCTCGTTGTCTTCAAATCAGTTCACTTCGGTCAATACTCCCTGCAAAAAAAACTTTGACTGTGTTGCAAACATCCAGAGGAATGCACTGAATGCACTGAATACACTGAAACCAACGATTGTTTACGGTGTGTAATAACGTTGAATGCTCCGTAAAAAATTGATAGAGATGGAATTCACAGCACAAACGGTTTACAAAATGTTTCGATTTAGGCTATAAAATTGATTTTATCAAAGAAAACGGCACTTCACTTGATCACTGGGACCCTCAGGAAGAGAAATAAGAGCAAGATATCAGAATGTAGTAAGTCATAATTTTACCTTCAGATGTGAATATGTAAAAACTGTCATGGCGGAAAATGTTTTTGTTGTTGATTGCTCTTCTCAAACAAAAGCATGGTATTTGTTCTCTGTAATAGCTATTTTAAATTGGAAAATGTAGTTTCATTACCAAGATTCTAATCTTTTGAAGGATTTAAGACACTTGCATTTTCAAGAATGCTTAATGTTACGACGTTGTATTTTTAGTTGTCACTCTGAAATTTCCCCTGGTGTTGATCCCTGTACGGGGATCGAAGCCGTAATTAACTATTGTGTGTGTGTTCTACTGAGGATGGGCCTCTATGAGAGAACACTGTCAGAGGAGATTTACGATGTCTTTGGGTGATAAAACCTAAAGAGCATTCCAAATAACATGAGGTAATGTTTTTGTGCTATACCGAACCAGGGTGAGACGGTTCCAGTTTGGAGTAGGAGGACCAGACACTGTTCTATACAATGATAAATGTTAACACATCAGTTACTGTCTGCTATGTATTATAGATACCTTTCATACAAATCTTAACCTTGTGACCATTCTACGTATGTGTTGTTCGTCATGTAGGTTGAGAGGGGTGTATATTGGCTATAAAAGATCTTTGTACTTTTGTGTTGTCACTTTCAATGGTTCATTAGAAATGGTGCATCATTGAAAGTCAATGCTATTGCAAAGCTCTTATTATTAAAGATGTAGTTTAAGTATAACTCTGACTCATGTGTGAAGTTTGTCTCTCTCCTATTTTGGTAATACAGGAATTAACCACCACATTCTTCCTTTAAAAGTTGTAACGTACTGCAGCACATCTTGCGGGTGCCACAGAATTCTATGGCACTTTATTTAAGTGTCAGCCATTGTTGCCAGAATGATGCAATTTACCACAATCTGCAACCATCTACCACAAACCGTCACGGAATAACCTCTAAACTTTTAAAGGAAGAACCACTGTAGAATTAAATGGATCTATTGTATTAATCCATAGACGGCTGTTAACAGTGTGTACACAGTGAGTCAGACACAAACAAGAGTGTGTATTGGAACACATCTGTTAGTTTACTGAAGTTTGGATAGAGTTGTCAATTAGTACAGCAACAGTGTGTGCCAACTATAATTGATTCCTTAAAATATCCTAATTAGTGTTTGGTTATTTTTCACATATCGCCTTGCTAGGGGGAAGTCAGAGAGACGTGCGTGTGCTTTTTTTTGCGTGTGCTTCTCCTGCCACTGCTGCAGTACCTGTCACACTGCAGTATTCTATCACTATTGTTCTCTCTGGAGTACTCTCTCTATCTCTCTCCCTCTCTTTCTATCCCCTACTCTCCCTCTATTGCTTCCATCTGTTTCTCTGTCCCCATTACTCCCCCTCTTTCCCTCGCTGTTTTTGTTGTTTTCATTCTGTTTCGATGTGACTATGTTCTTGTGCATGTGTGTGTGTGTAGGGTTCTGTACCGCTGTGACTAGGGAGCTTGTGCCTTACGTGTGTGTGTGTGTGCGTGCGTGCGTGCATGTGCGTGCTTTACTGTTAGACAGGAGAGTAAATTAAGAGGTATGGGGCTGGGATGACAGCTTTGATGCCGGTGATTCATTTTCATGAAGCAGAAATCTCCTCAGAGTTACTGGATGAGAGAGATGGTGACAGGTGTGTGTGTGCTTTCGCTCATATCTGGAGACACCTTCAAATTAGCTGATTTGGCTATTTCTGCCATACCTGTTGCTGACAGGTGTATAAATTTGAGCACACAGCCATGCAATCTCCATAGAGAAACATTGGCAGTAGAATGTTCCGTACTGAAGAGCTCAGTGACTTTCAACGTGGCAGTGTCATGGGATACTACCTTTCAAACATGTTAGTTCATAAAATGTCTGCCCTGCTAGAGCTGTCCCTGTCAACTTTTAGTGCTGTTATTGTGAAGTGAAAACGTCTAGGAGCAACAGCCGCTCATCCGCAAAGTGGTAGGCCACACAAGCTCACAGAACCGGACCACCGAGTGCTGAAGCGCGTATCGTGTAAAAACCATCTTTCCTCGGTTCCAGAACTCACTACCGAGTTCCAAACTTCCTCTGGAAGCAACGTCAGCACATGAACTGTTCGTCTGGAGCTTCATGAAATGGGTTTCCATGGCCGAGCAGCCGCGCACACAAGCCTAAGATCACCATGCGCAATGCCAAGCGTCAGCTGGAGTGGTGTAAAGTTTGCCGCCATTGGACTCTGGAGAAGTGGAAATGCATTCTCTGGAGTGATGAATCAAACTTCTCCATCTGGCAGCCATACGGATGATTCTGTGCTTTCATCTTTTTGGCAACAGTTTGGGAAAGGCCCTTTACTGTTTCAGCATGACAATGCCCCTTGCATAAAGCGCAGGGCTCTGGCCTGCACAAAGCCCGGACCTAAACCCCATCGAACACCTTTGGGATTAATTGGAATGCAGACTGCGAGCCAGGCCTAACCTCCCAACATCAGTGCCTGACCTCACTGATGTTCTTGTGGCTGAATGGAAGCGCCCTGCAGCAATGTTCCAACATCTAGTGTAAAGCCTTCCCAGAAGTGTTGAGGCTGTTATAGCAGCAAAGCGGTGACCAACTCCATATCATTGCCCATGATTTTGAAATGTGTCTGTATGTGTTTGCGTACACATGCTCCATTTCAATGCTGGTGCCTATGAATCCCTAATCTGTGTGGATGAATTGGTGATGGATGATGATGGATATCTAGGCCCTCCAGATTGGCTGGACAGACCCCCGACCTATACACTTCACTCTCCAAGCCACTGGACATATTACCCTGTAGGCTCTAGTACAAATATAGAACTAATGGCTAGAAGCCAGAATTTGACCTGCCAACTACAAGAGCACCACCAGGTCAAAAGCAGCCTTGAGGTTCAGCGTATTCTGGCTAATATAAATATCCTCGCTAATTTCCCGAGCTGAAGAAGTGAGATCACATGAAAAGTACCTAATAATTGGTATTGTATACCATCATTAGGACCAGGTTCTAATCAATGGTGGTGAGGGTCTGGTTATGGAACATAGAGGTATGTTCTCCCTCTATGACTGTTTTTTCGCCCAATCTCTCAGACACACTTCGGTTGTAACCCCTTTCAAATCATCCCCCTGGTCTCTCTCTCTCTCTCTCTCTCTCTCTCTCTCTCTCTCTCTCTCTCTCTCTCTCTCTTATTTATATATATATATATATGACAACCTGAATCCCCTCCCTGGCTCTCCTCTGGTAACTGTCACATACTCACTATTTCATCTAGAGGAGGCCAGAGCAGGAAAGAAAGGACTTTGTTCAGGGGGTTGAAACTTTTGTTTCTTGTCTCGTGTGGACAATCTGGTTCGAGTGCAAAACCTATTAATCTCTCTTTTCTTCTTTCTATCATGTCTGTTTTGCCTTCTCTCTTTCCGTTTCTTTCTCTCTCTCTGCATGCTGGGAGTGTTGGTGCATGATGGGAATTGAATGAGCGAGTGAAAGTGGTATCTGGAGGATGATTTTTGTGTGTGATAGAATTAGGTATATTGTATTTCTTGTTGAAATGAACCAGGTTTGGTTGGGGATGGCAACTCACATGAGGACGCAGTCCCTTTCACTTCGGCGTGTCTTTAGGTGTGTTGCTGAAGCTACTGTCACTATGCAGGATTTTCTGGTCGCCGTAGGAGTGAAGGTAGGCTATGAACATTTTGCTTATGCGTTGCAGATGAATAAAGCGGTGGTGGTTTTTCTCAAAGAAGAGCGTCTTGTCGATCGCATGGTTAAGCATGAAGTACTTCTTAAAGGTATGTTTATTAAAGTAATGCTGCATTTTACTCCTTTAACAAGGCTTACGATTTCAAAGTCGGAAGTTTACATACACTTTGGTTGGAGTCATCTTTCAACCACTCCACAAATTTCTTGTTAAGGTTAAACAGCTTGGAAAATTCCAGAAAATTATGTCATGGCCTTAGAAGCGTCTGATAGGCTAATTTACATAATTTGAGTCAATTGGAGTTGTACCTGTGGATGTATTTCAAGCCCTACCTTCAAACTCAGAGCCTCTCCTTGACATCATGGAAAAATCAAAAGAAATCAGCCAAGACCTCAGAAAAAAGAAAGAGGAAACAGGTACAAAAGTATCAAAGCCAGACTATGGTTTGCAACTGCACATGGGGACATAGATCGTACTTTTTGGAGAAATGTCCTCTGGTCTGATGAAACAAAATTTGAACTGTTTGGCCATAATGACCATCGGTATGTTTGGAAGAAAAGGGGGAGGCTTGCAAGCTGAAGAACACCATTCCAAACGTGAGGCACGGGGGTGGCAGCATCATGTTGTGAGGGTGCTTTGCTGCAGGGGGGACTGGTGCACTTTACAAAATAGATGGCATCATGAGGCGGGATAATTATGTGGATAAATTGAAGCAACGATCTCAAGACATCAGTCAGGAAGTTAAAGCTTGGTCGCAAATGGATCTTCCAGATGGACAATGACCCCAAGCATACTTCCAAAGTTGTGGCAAAATGGCTTAAGTACAGCAAAGTCAAGGTATTGGAGTGGCCATCACAAAGTCCTGACCTCAATCCTACAGAAAATTTGTGGGCAGAGCTGAAACATCATGTGTGAGCAAGGAGGCCTACAAACCTGACTCAGTTACATCAGCTCTGTCAGGAGGAATGGGCCAAAATCACGCAACTTATTGTGGAAAGCTTGTGGAAGGCTTCCCGAAACATTTGACCCAAGTTAAACAATTTAAAGGCAATGCTACCAAATACTAATTGAGTGTATGTACACTTCGGACCCACTGGGAATGTGATGAAAGAAATAAAAGCTGAAATAAATCATTCTCTCTACTATTATTCTGACATTTCTCATTCTTAAAATAAAGTGGTGATCCTAACTGACCTAGGGAATTTCGACTCAGATTAAATGTCAGGAATTGTGAAATCTGAGTTTAAAAGTATTTGGCTAGAGTGTATGTAAACTGTCGCCTGCAATATCAGTTCTGTTATACTCACAGACAATATTTTTACAGTTTTGGAAACTTTAGAGTGTTTTCTATCCTAAGCTGTGAATTATATGCATATTCTAGCATCTTGTCCTGACAAAATATCCCGTTTACTACGGGAACGTTGTTTTTCCAAAAATGAAAATACTGCCCCCTTTATTATTACAATTCTGTCATTTGAATTTGGCGCTCTGCAATTTCACCGGATGTTTTCGAGGTGGGTCGCTAGCGACTCACCTGCGCAAGAGTTTATGTCTACAGGTGTTTATTTTTTTGGACTCACCGGAGCAGACTCTGGAGTTCTCGTTTTAAAGTCAAGTATGACAAACGACTATATATGGCTTATGCTAGTACGGGTAGTAAAAGGTGTTTTGTATGTGGGGATGTTGGCCATAAATGACATGCTTGTCCGAAAGTGGAGAAGGCGGTAGGCGGGACGCAGGTGGTCCTCATAATGCCTGGGCCTACTGAGGTTGGGAAAGGTGGACTGACAGTGGTAGAGAAGCCACAAGCATGTTGTTGAGGAACATGCATGTTGCTGAGGAACAAGTTGTTGTGTTGAGGGTACTGAGTTGCAGCTTGTTCCAGAGGGGAACATAGAGTCTGATGTGCAGCAGAAAAATATTGTTTTAGAAGGTATTTTTATTTAACTTCTTGGTGACAGGGGGCAGTATTGAGTAGCTTGGATGAATAAGGTGCCCAGAGTAAACTGCCTGCTACTCTGTCCCAGATGTTAATATATGCATAGTATTAGTAGTATTGGATAGGAAACTCTGAAGTTTCTAAAACTGTTTGAATGTTGTCTGTGAGTATAACAGAACTCATATGGCAGGCAAAAACCTGAGACAAATCCAACCAGGAAGTTGGAATCTGAGGTCTGTAGTTTCATTTAAGTGATTGCCTATCCAATATGCTGTGTCTATGGGGCCAGATTGCACTTCCCAAGGCTTCCAGCAGATGTCAACAGTCTTTGGGAAGTTGTTTGAGGCTTCTATTGTGGAAGGGGGTCGAATAAGAGCTGTTTCAACAAGTGGACTAGGCTGTGGCCAATCAGTTGTTAACTGTGTGGTACGCGGGCGCGCCATTTCTTCTTTTTCCACTGTAATGAATATGCTATTGTCCGGTTGGAATATTATTGAAGATTTATTATAAAAAATACCCTAAGGATTGATTGTAAACATCGTTTGACATGTTTCTACAAACTGTAATGGAACTCTTTTGATTTTCCGTCTGAATTTTGAGCTCGCGCATTGTGCCTTTGGAATAGTGAACTAAACGGAGCTATTTGGACATAAATATGGACATAATCGAACAAAACAAACATTTCTTGTGGAAGTGGGAGTCCTGGCAGTGCATTCCGACGAAGATCAGCAAAGGTAAGTAATTTATGACTTTTGTTAACTCCACAACTTGGCGGGTAACTGTATGGCTTGCTTTTGTGGTTAAACGCTGTTCTCAGATTATTGAATATTGTGCTTTTGCCGTAAAGCTTTTTAGAAATCTGACACAGCGGTTGCATTAAGAACAAGTTTATCTTTAATTCTATGTAAAACATGTATCTTTCATTAAAGTTTATGATGAGTATTTATGTTATTTGATGTGGCTCTGCAATTTCTCTGGATGTTTTGGGGGCATTTCTGAACATGGCACCAATGTAAACTGAGGTATTTTGATATAAATATGAACATGATCGAACAAAACATACATGTATTGTGTAACATTGAGTCCTGGGAGTGTCATCTGATGAAAATCGTCAAAGGTTAGTGATTCCTTTTATCTATATTTCTGCTTTTTGTGACACCTCTCTTTGCTTGGAAAATGGCTGAATGCTTTCTGTGACTAGTTGCTGACCTAACATAATGATATGTTCTGCTTTCGCCAAAAAGCCTTTTTGAAGTCGGACACTGTGGTTGGATTGAACTTGTTATGGCTGAAATCCCAATACCGGGATCGATATGACAACTACCAGTGAAAATAGAGGGCGCAAAATTCAAACCACAGAAATCTCATAATTACAATTCCTAAAACATACATGTGTCTTATATCATTTTTAAGCTATTCTCGTTGTTAAGCCCACCAAAGTGTCCGATTTCAAAAAGGCTTTTCACCGAAAGCACTACAAACGATTATGTTAGGTCTCCACCAAACCACAATAAGCACAGCCATTTTCCAGCAAAATATAGCATTCACAAAAACCAGAAATAAAGATAAAATGAATCACTAACCTTGAATTATCTTCATCAGATGACACTCATAGGACTTCATGTTACACAATACATACATGTTTAGTTTGATAAAGTTCATATTTATATAAAAAAATCTGAGTTTACATTGGCTATTTAGATTCACTAGTTCCAAAAACATCAAGTGATTTTGCATAGCCACATCGTTTCAACAGAAATACTCATCATAAATGTAGATGATAATACAAGTTATACACATGGAATTATAGATATACCTCTCCTTATTGCAACCGCTGTGTCAGATTTCAAAAAAAGTTTACGGAAAAAGCAACATATGCAATAATCTGAGAGGGCGCTCAGAACAGAAGCCAAATTAGCCGCCATGTTGGAGTCAACAGAAACCAGAAAATACATGATAGATGTTTCCTTACCTTTGATGAACTTAATCAGAATACAGTCCTAGGAATCCCAGGTCCACAATAAATGCTTGATTTGTTCAAAAATGTCCGTTATGTATGTCCAATTAGCTACTTTGGTTTGGTAAACAATTCCAAAGTCACAAAGTGCGTCCACTATAACGTGACAAAATATCCAAAAGTTCCGTAACAGTCAGTAGAAACATGTCAAACGATGTACTGAATCAATCTTTAGAATGTTGTTCACATATATCTTGAATAACGTTCCAACCAGAGAATTAGAATGACTTCAGATGACCGGTGGAACGCAGGTGCTTCCCCTGTGAACGCGCATAATGAATGCATGGTCAACTCGTGGCAGTGGTGACTATTTCCTGTGTCATTCGACCCCCCTTCACATTAGAGTCATCAGACAAAGTTCTATTGACTGTTGACATCTAGTGGAAGGCATAGGAAGTGAAAACTCATCCATATAAAAATAAATTAAATAAAAACAAAATCAGACAAAACACACATCACAACAAGAGAGACAACACTACACTACATAAAGAGAGACCTAGATTCCCCAGATTGTTAAGGAGATACCCAGTATGAGTGATGGGGTACAGGAGGGGATTTAGGTAGAGCTAGTCTCCTAGTTAGTGGAGGAGATGTCCATTATGAGTAATGGGGTACAGGAGGGGATTCAGGTGGAGCTAGTCTCCCAGTTAGTGGAGGAGATGTCCATTACGAGTAATGGAGTACAAGAGGGGGTTCAGGTGGGGCTAGTCTCCCAGGTAGTGGAGGAGATGCCCAGTACGAGTGATGGGGTGCATGTTCGGAGTGTTGAGAGGGATGTGGCAGAGGGGAGTCAGGTGTCTGTGGCCTCAGATTAGGAGGATCAAGAGAAGGATATTGAAATTTCTGATATCCCTGTTCAAATCAAATCAAACTTGATTTGCCAAATGCGCTGAATACAACAAGTGTAGACTTTACCGTGAAATGCTTACTTTACAAGCCCTTAACCAACAGTGCAGTTCAAGAAGAAGAAAATACTTACCAAGTAGGCTCAAATAAAAAGTAATAATAAAAAGTAACATAATAAGAATAACAATAACAAGGCTATATACAGGGGGCACTGGTGGGGGGCAATGTAAATTGTCCGGTGGAAAATTGTATGACTTGTTCAGCAGTATAATGGCTTGGAGGTAGAAGCTGTTGAGGAGCCTTTTGGTCCTAAACTTGGTGCTCCGATACCGCTTGCCGTCCGGTAGCAAAGAAAACAGTCTATAACTTGGGTGACTGGAGTCTCTGTCAATTGTCTGGGCTTTCTTCTGATACCCCCTATTATATACAGTACGTCCTAGATAACAGGAAGCTTAGCCCCAGTGATGTACTGGGCCGTACTCATTACCCTCTGTAGCGCCGAGCAGTTGCCATACCAGGTAGTAATGCAACCGGTCAGGATGCTCTCGGTGGTGCAGTTGCAGAACCTTTTGAGGATCTGGAGACCCATGCCAAATCTTTTCAGTCTCCTGAGGGGGAAAAGGTTTTGTTGTGCCCTCTTCACCATTGTCTTGGTATGTTTGGACCATGATAGTTAGTTGGTGATGTGGACACCAAGAAACTTGAAACTCTCTACCCGCTCCACTACAGCCCAGTCGATGTTAATTTGGGGCCTGTTCGGCCCGTCTTTTCCTGTAGTCCACGATCAGCTCCTTTGTCTTGCTCACATTGAGGGAGAGGTTGTTGTCCTGGCACCACATGGCCAGTTCTCTAACCTCCCCCCTATAGGCCGTCTCATCGTTGTCGGTGATCAGGCCTACCACTGTTGTGTCGTCAACAAACTTAATGATGGTGTTGGAGTCGTGTTTGGCCACGCAGTTGTGAGTGAACAGGAAATACAGGAGGGGACTAAGTACACACCCCTGAGCGGCCCCAGTGTTAAGGATCAGCGTGTTGTTGCCTACTCTTACCACCTGGGGGTGGCCCGTCAGGAAGTCCAGGATCCAGTTGAGGAGGGAGGTGTTTAGTCCCAGAGTCCTTAGCTTAATGTTGAGCTTCGTGTGCACTATGGTGTTGAATGCTGAGCTATAGTCAATGAACAGCATTCTCACATAGGTGTTTCTTTTGTCCAGGTGAGAAAGGGCAGTGTGGAGTGTGAATGAGATTGTGCCATCTGTGGATCTGTTGGGGCGGTATGTGAACTGGAGTGGGTCTAGGGTGTCTGGGAGGATGCTGTTGATGTGAGCCATGACCCGCCTTTCAAAGCACTTCATGGCTGCCAACGTGAGTGCCACGGGGTGGTAATCATTTAGGCAGATTAGCTTCGCTTCCTTGGGCACAGGAACTATGGTGTTCTGCTTGAAACATGTAGGTATTACAGACTCAGTCAGGGAGAGGTTGAAAATGTCAGTGATGAGACTTGATAGTTGGTCCGCGCATGCTTTGAGTACACGTCCTGGTAATCCGTCTGGCCCAGCGGCTTTGTGAATGTTGGCCTGTTTAAAGGTTTTGATCATATCGGCTACCGAGAGCATTATCACACAGTCATCCAGAACAGCTGGTGCTCTCATGCATGCTTCAGTGTTGCTTGCCTCGAAGCGAGCATTAAGGCATTTAGCTTGTCTGGCAAGCTTGCGTCACTGGGAAGCTCGCATCTGGGTTTCCCTTTGTAGTCCGTAATAGTCCGACAAGTGTCAGAGCCGGTGTAGTAGGATTCAATCTTAATCCTGTTTTGACACTTTGCTTGTTTGATGGTTCATCTGAGGGAATAGCAGGATTTCTTATAAGCGTCCAGATTTGTCTCCTGCTCCTTGAAAGCGGCAGCTCTAGCCTTTAGCTCGTTGCGGATGTTGCCTGTAATCTATGGCTTCTGGTTGGGATATGTATGTACAGTCACTGTGGGGACGTCGTCATCGATGCCCTTCTTGAAGAAGCCGATGACTGAGATGGTGCATTCCTCAATGCCATTGGATGAATCCCGGAACATATTCCAGTCTGTGCTAGCAAAACAGTCCTGTAGTGTAGCATTTGCGTCATCTGACCACTTCCGTATTGAGCGAGTCACTGGTACTTCCTGCTTTAGTTTTTGCTTGTAAGCAGGAATCAATAGGATAGAATTATGGTCAGATTTGCCAGATCTGTTGACTTGGTAACAGCTGGCGATGACAATTTACAATCTAAATGAGGTAAATAGTGTTCCTGGACCAGACTTTTGGGAAATCTGTTAAATTGGCAGATGTTTAGATGTTGATACGTTTGTGAGGTCAGCTGTGTTGTTACAGAAGACATCACTTCATATGAGTTCTGTTATACTCACAGACATTATTTTAACAGTTTTGGAATCTTTAGAGTGTTTTCTATCCAAATATACTACTTATATGCATATTCTAGCTTCTGGACCTGAGTAACAGGCAGTATACTTTGGGCATGCTTTTCATCCGGATGTAAAAATACTGCCCCCTTACATAAAAGGTTATTAAAGTGGTCCTATGGGCAGATCCTCCAATCTTGCTGTGCAGCTTTGCATCCCCTTCAGGGTGATCTTTGGTCTCTTTGTTGCCTCTCTGATTAATGCCCTTCATGCATGGTCCGTGAGTTTTGGTGGGCGGCCCTCTCTTGGCAGGTTTGTTGTGGTGCCATATTCTTTCCATTTTTTAATAATGGATTTGATGGTGCTCCATGGGATGTTCAAACTTTTAGATATTTTTTATAACACAACTCTGATCTTTACTTGCCTACGGAGCTGTGAGGGGAACGGCACCTCAGTACCTCCAGGCTCTGATCAGGCCCTACACCCAAACAAGGGCACTGCGTTCATCCACCTCTGGCCTGCTCGCCTCCCTACCACTGAGGAAGTACAGTTCACGCTCAGCCCAGTCAAAACTGTTCGCTGCTCTGGCCCCCCAATGGTGGAACAAACTCCCTCACGACGCCAGGACAGCGGAGTCAATCACCACCTTCCGGAGACACCTGAAACCCCACCTCTTTAAGGAATACCTAGGATAGGATAAAGTAATCCTCCTCACCCCCCCTTAAAAGACCTAGATGCACTATTGTAAAGTGGCTGTTCCACTGGATGTCATAAGGTGAAAGCACCAATTTGTAAGTCGCTCTGGATAAGAGCGTCTGCTAAATGACTTAAATGTAAATGTTAAATGTACTTCTCCACAACTTTGTCCCTGATATTTTTGGAAAGCTCCTTGGTCTTCATAGTGCCGCTTGCTTAGCGGTGTTGCAGACTCTGGGGCATTCCCGAACAGGTGATATACTGAGATCATGTGACAGATAATGTGACACTTAGCTTGCACACAGGTGGACTTTATTTAACTAATTATGTGACTTCTGAAGGTAATTGGTTGCACCAGATCTTATTTAGGGGCTTCATAGCAAAGGAGCTGAATACATATGAATGCACCACTTTTACGTTTTAAATGTTTGTTTTTCATTTCACTTCACCAATGTGGACTATTTTGTGTATGTCCATTACATGAAATCCAAATAAAAATCTAGTTAATTTACAGGTTGTAATGAACAAAATAGGAAAAACACCAAGGGGTGGGAATACTTTTGCAAGCCACTATATCTAAGTTTCTCTCAAACAGGTTGAAAGAGTATCTGGGGCTGTTGGTCCAAATGGACCAGTCTCACTGTGTACCTGGCCACTCTATTGTTGAAAACTTGTTTCTAATAAGAGATGTTTAAGACATTTGTTAACTGTCTGATGTGAATGTGCGTTTGTTTTCTTTGGATCAGGAGAAGGCTTTTGATCATGTGGACCACCAGTGCTTGTTCAAAACAGTGAAAGCCTTTGGGTTTGGGGATGTTTTTTTGTCTTGGATGAGTTTACTGTATGCTGGGGCCTCATGTATGATGAAGGTGGGGGTGGTTTGAGCTGCCCCATCCCCATCCATAGGCAGGGATGCTCGATTTCAGAAGAGTTATTATTATTGTTGTCTGACAATTGAACCAATGCTTTGTTTTTTAAGAGCGAGGCTTACTGGTTTCTTTGTGCCAGGGGTTTTGAAGGGTCCCACGATTGCACTGTCTGCATATGCAGATGATGGGACCGTTTTTATTACAGGGGGTGAGGATCTTAAGGTTCTCTCAAACGCTCTGAATTTGTATCAGGGGGCCTCCTCAGCTGGAGTCAATTGGGAAAAGAGGGAATCGCTGTGGGCAGGTCAGCTTCAGATAAGGTCCGCTCCTTCAACAAACAAAAAAATGGGAGAAGGTGTGCCAGATTGTCTAGGTGGAAATGGGTGCTACCTCAGCTGTCTTATTGGGGAAGGGTGCTGGTAGCCAATAACCTAGCTGCTTCTACCCTGTGGCACAGGCTAATGATTTTACAGCTACCAGGGGTTCAAAGGACCCTTGTCAATTTCTTCTGGTCTGGACAACATTGGATCTAAGCTGCGTCCCTGTACCTGCCACTGAACGAGAATGGGCAAGGCCTGGTGGACATTTATTTTAGAATAATGGCTTTCCGGCTTCAAGCAGCCCAGAGACTGTTGTACAGTGACTTTTCTAGCTGGGTCAGTACAGCCTATACATTGATGTGGAGAGTGGGCTGTTTGGGCTTAGAAAAGCACCTATTCCTCTTAAAGCTAGAGGGGGGGGGGGGATTTGTCTGGCTTGACTCTATTCTCTGAGTATGTTATGCAGTCTTGGAGAGTTTTCAACATGTCCCATAAGGCCGGTACGCCACCAGGGATATGGATTTTCAAAGAGCCTTTTTTTCATCCAGTCCCATGCTATGGGTTCAGCAAACCTACATTCATGCCTGTTAGGTGTGGGGTGGCTGAGGTCAGCGATTCCTTGCTAGTACTTCATCGGACTGTTACAACCAATTCTGATCGGTGAACAAGGGTCTGGATTATGTGTTCCCTGCGCTGAATATTAGTGCTGCGGCGGGGGAATTAGAGGAGGACGTGGGGATGCTGCTTTCCTTCCATACCCCGGAGCTGGGGGAGTTCAGGGCAGTGGGGGAATTAGAGGAGGACGTGGGGATGCTGCTTTCCTTCCATACCCCGGAGCTGGGGGAGTTCAGGGCAGTGGGGGAATTAGAGGAGGACGTGGGGATGCTGCTTTCCTTCCATACCCCGGAGCTGGGGGAGTTCAAGGCGGTGGGGAAGAAGGCCATGTACATAATATGTGTAAAAGTGTCCCGTGCTTCTACCCTGGAATGGATAAAATTGACAAGGTGGGCGGGTGTGTTTGGTCCAGGTGCCTCCCCAAAAGGCCATTGGCGGTCTTTATATAAACTGCCTACTGATAAGAGGACAGCTGACCTCCAATGGAGGATAAGACATGGAGCCATATCCACCAACATGCATCTCCTACACCTGGATCCTACTGTTGTGGAGGGGTGTCCATTCTGTGCTGAGTCTGAAACTCTGGCACATCTGTTTTTACAGTGTCCCAGGTTGGTTGGAATGATTGACCTGATCACCAGTTGGTTCTAAGCTCTGGGAGAGGTTTTCTCTTCCCAACAGTTTATATTTGGGCCGAAGTACAGATTTGGTCGAAGGGGTGTAAGTTCTCCTACTTAACTTTGTGTCAGAGGCAGCTAAATTATCAATCTGGAAGATATGAAATAACAGTATTTGGAGACAGGGGTCTCTGGATATGGTGGGCATGCTGGAGGGGATGTTGGAACAAGACTGAGGGTTGAGTTTGCTTATTACAAACTGGTTAACAACATTGATCTGTTTATGAGCATATGTGGTATTCAGAGGTTGTTGTGTTTAGTTACTGTGGAGGAAGGTTCGGTGTCATGTTTTTAATGGATGTTTAACCATGTTTTTGTTTGTTTGAGTGTTTATTGTGTTGTGTGTTCCTAGACCCAATAATGTTTTTTTTAAACTCAAGCTCTCGCTCTCTTTCTCTCACCCTCTTTCTTTCTCTCTCACCCTCGTTCTTTCTCTCTCACCTTCTTCCTTTCTCTCTCACCTTCTTCCTTTCTCTCTCACCTTCTTCCTTTCTCTCTCACCTTCTTCCTTTCTCTCTCACCTTCTTTCTTTCTCTCTCACCTTCTTTCTTTCTCTCTCACCTTCTTTCTTTCTCTCTCACCTTCTTTCTTTCTCTCTCACCTTCTTTCTTTCTCTCTCACCTTCTTTCTTTCTCTCTCACCTTCTTTCTTTCTCTCTCACCCTCTTTCTTTCTCTCACCCTCTTTCTTTCTCTCACCCTCTTTCTTTCTCTCACCCTCTTTCTTTCTCTCACCCTCTTTCTTTCTCTCTCACCCTCTTTCTTTCTCTCTCACCCTCTTTCTTTCTCTCTCACGTTCTTTCTTTCTCTCTCACGTTCTTTCTCTCTCACCTTCTTTCTTTCTCTCTTACCTTCTTTCTTTCTCTCTCACCTTCTTTCTTTCTCTCTCCTTCTCAATTACAGTAGGGCACTTTCACATATCCCTGTATGATCTGTGTCCTGGAGTGTTTAATGATCCACACTATAAAGCATTTGTGAAACGCAAACAAACCCTGGCTGAAACTAATCCTGGACCTGTGTGAGTAGCGGCTCGAGTTGCTTTGAACTTTTTGCACGTTGTAAACAAGCTAGCTTACATGACGTCATGTAGGTTGTGTGTCTCGCAAATCGCATCCCGAAATGATTATTTTCAGGACTTATTAACGTATTTTGTAGAAATCTCATAAACGCTCCCTCGAAACCGAACTAAGGAACCGAATTTCATTTGAAAACACCCTTTGTTTTATTAACATTGTAATGAAACAACCCTCATTTTATTCTAATTAATTAGAGCTTGCGGTGTGAAAATTCAGGCATCACACGTCAGTTATTTCCAGCTTATTAACAGATTTGAATACATAGAAACATGATCTGGCCTGCTGTTGATCTGGCCATATGCTGTTGAGGATTCTCTATGGAGGGTGGCGTTGGAAATGGTCTCCTTAACTTTCCACACACACACACACACACACACACACTACCAGCTGTTCCCTTATATATAGATTTTCCATATTCTTCCTAATCACAAAGTCTCTCACTCTCTCTCTTACCAAACAACGGGAGTCCCAGGTGACTGAACCATAGTGGGTGACCAAAGGGAACCAAAAGGACCACTGTGTCTAAATGATTGGAGGAATACAATTCAAATTGCAGGCAGCACACTGTATTAACATTTTTATTAATTGCAGATCTGTACTATTGCTGTGCCTTCCCTGGGCTTCAGCCACTAGGTGCTCTTATCACCACTCTCCACCACCTAGCATCCACCTTTCATTCATCTTTGACATTGGCTAATAAAAGTGAGTGAATCATTAAGTTGTGTAATGAAGAGGTCATGGGAGGTAACATGAGGACTCACTGCCTGGGGCTCTGATGATGATGTAGTCAGAGTGGAGATGTAGTTCTCCACCTGTTGGCTTTGAATGACATTGAGCTTTATTGTGATACTGTAACTGTGGTCATAGAACTGCTATGTTGTAGCACGATGGTTGTCTCCACAGTTAAGTGCTTTGTGTGTGTTTGAAAATGGGTGCATATGTGTGTGTATGTTTTCATCTGGTATGTTTGTGTGCGTACATATGGTTTCTCTCATTAGCTGAGCCTGTTTTTAATCAGTGTGTGGTGTGGAGTTTGGAGGCGGCTCCCTGGTTTCCATCTTGGTTGGGTTATTATCTATTTATGATATTTAATACGCCGTCTCTGATTTACGAATACACACACACAGACACACACACACACACACTGGGGAATCATCTGGCCCCGCTCACATACAGGATGTGGGGGGTTTGAGAGCCGAGCGATCAATCCTTAATTAGCCCAAACACAGCTGCATTCTGGGAGATATGAATGGCTTTGAAGTTGAGAGATGGAGAGGGGGAGTATGGAGAGAGAGAAAGACAAAGAGAGGTGGAGAGAGAGATGGGGTAGGCAGAGCGGGAGGGAAAGCAAGAACAAAAGAGAGAGAGAGAGATGTTGGCAGGCAGAGAGTAAGAGAGATGGGGGAGTGAAGGAGATATGGGGGTGAGAGAGAGAGGGGAGACAGAGAGGGGTGAGAGAAAGAGGAGAGAGAGAGAGAGAGGGGGGGAGAGAGAGAGAGAGGGGTGAGGGAGAGAGGGCGCCGCGAGGCCCGCAATGTGCGACTGACGTGTTTTTGTTGGCTCCCGCAGTATTCTTAAAGTTAATGTGAATTTTGCAGCAAAACCGTATTTATTTTCAGATATTAGTTTGGTGATCCCTTTCCATAATACCCAAGACTACTTTGCTTTTAAATGTCAGCATGTCAACGAAACACAAGACCCATTTTTATCACCGCCCTCTCCTGAGTCTGAGGGCCCGGAGACTAGCACTTTACCCGGGGGTGTGGCTTTGCCTGGTGGCGCTGAAATTAACATTCTCGAGGCCATCAAGCAAAAGCTCGGAGATAGTTGAAATGAAAACGGAGGTAGTTGCTACGATTGAGGCCCGAATATCAGAGGTTTCTGATACTTTAAAAGCAGATTTAACTATCCTGCGAAACGAGACGTGCCAGCGATCACATCACTCAAAACAACAACAGAGATGCACACCATGAAGATTGCACCACTGGATCCCTCCGCTACCAGTGTCTCCGACCTGACTACCTCTCTGGAGGCTGACGTGAAATGCCTGAGTGCGGATCTGAATAAGGTACAGGAGAGCTGTATCGATCCTCTGGGCTGCTTGAGCTTAGAGGGAATTTCTCGCCCCAATAACCTGAGACTGGTATCGTCCCAGAGTCGGCTGCTGAAGGATGTTCTCGCCATGGATGAGAAGCCCCTGATTTGTAAGTAAGTAAGCATTTCACTGTAAGGTCTACATCTGTTGTATTCGGAGCATGTGCCAAATCAAATTTGATATGATTTGATCGTGCCCACCGGTCACTGCGCCCAAAGCACCGGGACAGTGAGAGGCGCCATGACATCATTCTTCGAGTGCACTTTTTCCATGAGAACAAGGAGATTCTCCAACGAGCCCACAATACCACTCAGCTTTCAAGGACAGAGCTTCTCTATCTAACAGGCCAAACGACTACTACGGGACCTTCCAGGTGTAAAGTACGGACTGTGATTTCCGGACCGTCTATGGCTTTCTCATGAAAAATACTGCACTATTGAATCTCTGGAGTAGGCTACAGCTCACGTTCAACGCCACATCAAGAAGTCTTGAACTTGTTCATGGATCAGCAACTGTTGCTTTCTAACTGTGTAAGTAACTACCCCTCCTGTGGTATAACTATGTTTAGTTATAACTGTACTCTTCCTGTATAGTTGGGCAGTTGGCGAACCCACTCAGGCTTATTTGATGTGATCGAATGTTTTGTTCATCTAATGTGCTTGCCTTAAAAACATTGTCATTTTTATTACATTTTTGTAAGGGTTTACGTAATTTGTTTGTTTCCATGCTGTCTCATCGACCTATTGAGTTTGTTTACATAAGGTTGAAGTCGGAAGTTTATATACTGTAGACCTTAGCCAAGTACATTTAAACTCAGTTTTTCACAATTCCTGACATTTAATCATTTAATAGGATTGAGGTAAAGGCTTTGTGATGGCCACTCCAAAACCTCGACTTTGTTGTCCTTAAGCCATTTTGCCACAACGTTGGAAGTATGCTTGGGGTCATTGTCCATTTAGAAGACCCATTTGCGACCAATCTTTAACTTCCTAACAACACTGTGAAGCGTAAGATGGTGCTGACACATTTAAAGGGTTGAACACAAATTTTGCATTTCTACAAAATACTGTTCCACTCTTATTTTCGTAGTAAATCAAGATGTGCTGCCATTTTGGTTGATACATCTACTCCCTTTGTAGCTTCTGAGGTTATTCTGAGCCTAAGGGACAGTACATCATAGTAACTGGTAAACTGGCTTCTTCCCCTCTTGTTTTGGCTAGTGATTATGCTCCCAATTGGGATGATACAAGTTTCCTTTCTACCTTTGTATCTGCTATACCATATTTAGATTCCCATTCAATGATTTTAGGGGGGGGATTTCAACTGTACAATATATCCACTTCTTGACAAGTCCTCATGAAGAACTACCGGCCCTTCTAAATGTGCCCTACTTATTCAATCTTTCCTGCAGAAATATGCTATCTGTGAAGCCTGGCGTTTCCTACACCCTACAGATAGACAGTATTTATTTTTCCCTCATATTCTCCAAACATATTCCCGCATTGATTACTTATTTTTGGACATAAAACTTCTGCCTAACCTTCAGAGGTATGATACTATTATTATTTCTGACCATTCACCATTAGTGCTTGAGCTAGAGTTTCCCCAGCAACCTCCTATGTGTTATCAATGGCGTCTCAACCCCATTTTACTCTCAGATAAGGAGTTTGTCAATTTCATTTATTCTGAAATCACCTAATTCCTATAAATTAATTCAACCCCTGGTATGTCCTTTTCTTCCATATGGGAGTCCCTCAAAGCTTACCTACGTGGCCAAATTATTTCTTATACAGCCAACAAAAACAAAGCTCGCTCTCAGCGGCTTCGAGACCTGAGCGAAGCCATAGCTACATTGGAGGAGAAGTATACTACAGATCCTTCCTCTGATCTACAGTGGGGGAAAAAAGTATTTAGTCAGCCACCAATTGTGTAAGTTTTCCCACTTAAAAAGATGAGGCCTGTAATTTTCATCATAGGTACACTTCAACTATGACAGACAAAATGAGAAAAAAAATCCAGAAAATCACATTGTAGGATTTTTAATGAATTTATTTGCAAATTATGGTGGAAAATAAGTATTTGGTCAATAACAAAAGTTTCTCAATACTTTGTTATATACCCTTTGTTGGCAATGACAGAGGTCAAACGTTTTCTGTAAGTCTTCACAAGGTTTTCACACACTGTTGCTGGTATTTTGGCCCATTCCTCCATGCAGATCTCCTCTAGAGCAGTGATGTTTTGGGGATGTTGCTGGGCAACACTAACTTTCAACTCCCTCCAAAGATTTTCTATGGGGTTGAGAGCTGGAGACTGGCTAGGCCACTCCAGGACCTTGAAATGCTCCACTCTTTCGTTGCCCGGGCGGTGTGTTTGGGATCATTGTCATGCTGAAAGACCCAGCCACGTTTCATCTTCAATGCCCTTGCTGATGGAAGGAGGTTTTCACTCAAAATCTCACGATACATGGCCCCATTCATTCTTTCCTTTACACGGATCAGTCGTCCTGGTCCCTTTGCAGAAAAACAGCCCCAAAGCATGATGTTTCCACCCCCATGCTTCACAGTAGGTATGGTGTTCTTTGGATGCAACTCAGCATTCTTTGTCCTCCAAACACGACAAGTTGAGTTTTTACCAAAATTTTATATTTTGGTTTCATCTGACCATATGACATTCTCCCAATCTTCTTCTGGATCATCCAAATGCTCTCTAGCAAACTTCAGACGGGCCTGGACATGTACTGGCTTAAGCAGGGGGACATGTCTGGCACTGCAGGATTTGAGTCCCTGGCGTAGTGTGTTACTGATGGTAGGCTTTGTTACTTTGGTCCCAGCTCTCTGCAGGTCATTCACCAGGTCCCCCCGTGTGGTTCTGGGATTTTGTTTCTGGTGTCCTTTGACAGCTCTTTGGTCTTGGCCATAGTGGAGTTTGGAGTGTGACTGCTTGAGGTTGTGGACAGGTGTCTTTTATACTGATAACAAGTTCAATCAGGTGCCCATTAATACAGGTAACGAGTGGAAGACAGAGGAGCCTCTTAAAGAAGAAGTTACAGGTCTGTGAGAGCCATTAATCTTGCTTGTTTGTAGGTGACCAAATATTTATTTTCCACCATAATTTGCAAATAAATAAATAAAAAAATCCTACAACGTGATTTTCTGGATTTTTATTTTCATTTTGTCTGTCATAGTTGAAGTGTACCTATGATGAAAATTACAGGCCTCTCTCTTCTTTTTAAGTGGGAGAACTTGCACAATTGGTGGCTGACTAAATACGTTCTTGCCCCACTGTATATAAAGAACACCAGCCATTACAATCAGAATTTGACGAGCTCTCTACCAGACAAACTGAACAATTACTCTTATGAGCTCGACACAGAGTGGATGAACAAGGTGACAAGGCCAGTAAACTCCTGCACATCAGATCCGTAAATCTGAGGCCTCACATTTAATCCCACAAATAAGGACCCTGTCTGGTGCTACCACAGTTATACATAAAGAGATCAATGTTCAATTCAAACAATTTTACTCTGTGCTATACACCTCAATCTCCTCAAAACCCTTTGCTAATTGATTCGTTCTTTGATGGTCTGAATATGCCTTCAATTAATACAGACTCCCATGGCGGTTTAGAAGAAGAATTTACACCTGAAGAGATTGCAACTGCAGTGTCCGCAATGAAAAATTGTAAAACACTGGGTCCGGACGGTTTTCCAAACAAATTTTACAGGATGTTTTCCGGTCTGCTTTGCCCAGTCCTGTCTCGATTATTTGCAGAGTGCCTTAATAAACTAAGCAAAAAAAGAAACTGTCTTTCAAAGATGAGTCGTAAAAATCCAAATAACTTCACAGATCTTCACTGTAAAGGGTTTAAACACTGTTTCCCATGCTTGTTAAATGAACCATAAACATTTAATGAACATGCACCTGTGGAATGGTCGTTAAGACACTAACAGCTTACAGACGGTAGGCAATTAAGATCACAGTTATGAAAACTTAGGACACTAAAGAGGCCTTTCTACTGACTCTGAAAAACACCATAAGAAAGATGGCCAGGGTCCCTACTCATCTGCGTGTATGTGCCTTACGTATGCTGCAAGGAGGCATGAGGACTGCAGATGTGGCCAGGGCAATAAATTGCAATGTCCATACTGTGAGATGCATAAGACAGCGCTACAGGGAGGCAGGGTGGACAGCTGATCGTCCTCGCAGTGGCAGACCACGTGTAACAACACCTGCACAGGATCGGTACATCCGAACATCACACTTGAGGGACAGGTACAGGATGGCAACAACAACTGCCCGAGTTACACCAGGAACGTACAATCCCTCTGTCAGTGCTCAGACTGTCCGCAATAGGCTGAGAGAGGTTGGACTGAATGCTTGTAGGCCTGTTTTAGGGTTAGGCAACAACGTCACCTATGTGCACAAACCCACCGTCGTTGGACCAGACAGGACTGTCAAAAAGTGCTCTTCACTGACGAGTCACGATTTTGTCTCACCAGGGGTGATGGTCAGATTTGCGTTTATCGTCAAAGGAATGAGCGTTAGACCGAGGGCTGTACTTCGGAGCGGGATCGATTTGGAGGTGGAGGGTCCATCATGGTCTGGGGCGGTGTGTCACAGCATCATCAGACTGAGCTTGTTGTCATTGCAGGCAATCTCAACGCAGATGACAATGCCACCAGCCATAATGCTCGTTCTGTGTGTGATTTCCTGCAAGACAGAAATGTTAGTGTTCTGCCATGGCCAGTGAAGAGCCTGGATCTCAATCCCATTAAGCACGTCTGGGACCTGTTGGATCAGAGGGTGAGGGCTAGGGCCATTCCCCCCAGAAATTTCTGGGAACTTGCAGGTGTCTTGGTGGAAGAGTGGGGTAACATCTCACAGCAAGAACTGGCAATCTGGTGCAGTCCATGAGGATCAGATGCTCTGCAGTACTTAATTCAGCTGGTTGCCACACCACATACTGACTGTTACTTTTGATTTTGACCCTCCCTTTGTTTAGGGACACATTAATCCATGTTAGTTAGTCACTTGTCTGTGGAACTTGTTCAGTTTATGTCTCAGTTGTTGAATCTTGTTATGTTCATACAAATATTTACACATGTTAAGTTTGCTGAAAATGAATGCAGTTGACAGTGAGAGGATTTCTTTTTTTGCTGAGTTGATATAAAAATATATATATATAGTTTTTACTTCAGGTTATTTTAGTAAATACTTTCTTAACACTTTTTTTTCTTAAAACTGCATTGCTGTTTAAGGGCTTGTAAGTAAACATTTCACTCTAAGGTTGTGTTTGGCGCATGTGACAAATTACATTTTATTTTATTTGATTTGCTCTAGCAGACAGTTTGAAACAATATTTTACATTTTGGAAGTCTCTACCTCTTTCTGTTATTGGAAGGATTAATGTCATTAAAATGAATGTGTTGCCCAATTTATTTTTATTTTTTCAATGTTTAGCCATTTTTATTCCAAAATCTTTTTTTTATTCACTGGGTCATTTTATTTGGGATGGTAAGGTACCACAGATTGGTAAAAAAAAAAAGACATTTACAGACGTCTAGGGCATTTGGGTGGTTTAGCTCTACCAAATTTTCAGACATACTATTGGGCTGCAAATCTCAGAGCCCTTTTGTACTGGCTCCGGATCCTACTGGATCCTACTGGATCAAGTCCGCTCTAGGTTTTTGGCATTTGGCACTCACTGGGCCTCTCCTCACCAGTCCAACTATTTTTCAATTATACATTTTTCTCTTTTGCTCAGTTACAGGAAAGTTCAACCTTCCCCAATCCCACTTCTTCCGCTATCGTCCAGACTAGGAACGTTGTTAGAGCTAACACACCTGAATTTCACAATAGTTCTGCGAGTACAGCTATAGAGAGCATCTTAGAGCTAAACAAACTTCCCAAGAGTGCAATCATTAATGACTTACAGAACCCTTATTGGTTGCCTTCAAAGACTCGATGGGAAAAAGATTTGGGGGAGGAACTTGGGATGACACCTGGGAATCGTGCTGCACAGGGTGCATTCTTCCTCTTTTAGCACTAGACACAGCCTCATTCAATTCAAGATGGTTCATCATATCCACTGCTCTGGGGCCAAACTGAAGAATATTATCTGATTTTAATCCTACTTTTGTTCGATGTAATATGGAACCAGCAACACTGTGTCATATGTTTTGGGACTGTCATAAACTGTCTGGTTTCTGGGAATTCATATTTAAATGTTTCTCTGATATACATGGCACTGTTATAGATCCGTCTCCCCTTACAGCCCTTTTTGGAGTACTGCCCATGGGTACCCCCCTATCAAGAATCCAGTCGGACACTGTTGCTTATATAACTCTTTTAGCTAGACGGCTAATACTCCAGAACTGGAAGATGGCAGCTCCCCCATCTTATAAATATTAGGTGGGAGATGTGATGTGCTCTCTGAAATTAGAATTTAAAACAAATTCAATACACACAGGAACTTCAAATTGTTTTATGATGCTTGAGTTCTAACCTCTAATTCTGGTCCAGCGGATGGTCAGTCTATGGCCATGACTGAGTGTGAGTGGTTGCATTTCTCCTCCCCTATCCGGCATCTGTTAACTACAGTTAACTACAGATTGCCCTTTAACCTCTGTACCCATCTGGCCAGTGTGTTTAACATTATCTTTTTTCTTTGTTTTCTAGTTGAGTATATTATTTATATTGTTTATCGTGTTGTCTTATTATTTGTGTAAAACTGAACCTGCAGAGTTGAAATGAGAGGAGAGATAGAGGCGCGGGGGGGATTTGTGAGAGGGCGGTACTGAGAACCATTGCTCTGTACCTCCTCAGGGTTACAGGATGTTGGTTTTCACCCTAAAGTCATGGTTCACAACCACGCAGAAGTCACACAGAGGTCATGTTCTGTCTGTGTCTTGGTGCCTGCGATTATTGTGTGGAATTCCCTATGCTCTGTTTGTAACCATTGACGCCTTTATGCAATGAACAATAGCCTGGAGAAAAACAGCAGAAGTAAAACATATTTTTTTCATTAGCTACTACACTGTGTGTACAAAACATTCGGAACACCTTCCTAACATTGAGTTGCACCCCCATCAATTCGTCGGGCATGGACTCCACAAGGTGTTGAAAGCCTTCCACAGGGATGCTGGTACATGTTGTCTCCAATTTTTCCCACAGTTGTGTCAACTTGGCTTGATGTCATTTAAGTGGTGGACCATTCTTGATACACATGGGAAACTGTTGAGCGTAAAAAATCTAGCAGCATTGCAGTTCTTGACACAAACCGGTGCGCCTGGCACCTACTACCATACCCTGCTCAAAGGCACTTAAATCTTTTGTCTTGCCCATTCCCCCTCTGAATGGCACACACACACAATCCATGTCTCCATTGTCTCAAAGCTTAAAAATCCTTCTTTAACCTGTCTCCTTCCCTTCATCTACACTGATTGAAGTGGATTTAACAAGTGACATAAGGGATCATAGCTTTCACCTGGATTTACCCTACACATCTACAGTATAGTATTTCTGCTTACACTGGTAATGGTGAGGAGAAATGTATTCACTGATGCCGATTTTTTTGAAAGTAGTAATGTTTGTGTGGAGCAGTTTAATGACTTATCACTGTGCAGCGTACCCCCCCCCCCTCCACTCCCTGAAATGTCACAGAATAACTGTTGCTTTGCTTTGCCTCATGGGTAGCGTTTGTGTTTTTTAATCTAAAACTAATAATATTGTTGGAGGGATGCCCTTGGAGGCTGGTTGTCCTCCCCTTTTTCCTTTTTTCTACAGATCACCACATGTTTTAATCTCTGCACATAAATGCATATTATAGGAACAGCACAGGGAGCCAGCTGTAATTTTGAAATTGATGGCAAATGTAATGTAATGTATTGTAGTCTCTATGTGTGTCAGAATGTATGCTATAAAATAAAACAATTATAAATCAATTGTGGCCAGTGCTTGTAGTTCCTGGCACTGACAGACACACACACACACACACACACACACACACACACACACACACACACACACATATATATATATATATATATATATATATATATATATATATATATATATATATATATATATATAGTTTTTTCTTTTCTATGTTGGCCTGGTATGGTTCCCAATCAGAGGCAGCTGTCTATTGTTGTCTTTGATTGGGGATCATATTTAGGCAGCCTTTTCCCACCTGTTGTTTGTGGGATCTTGATTTTGTATTGTTGCTTTTTAGCCTTACAAAGCTGTACATTCCGTTTGTTACTCCTTCTTGTTTTGTGCCGGTTATCATAAATAAAAATTATTAACCCCATGCTGCATCTTGGTCCGACCATCCTTCCAACAACGATCGTTACAAGCATTGCTCTCTGTCCACACAGTAACGTGTGTATTTATCGTAATAATTCTTAGGGTTAACGTTAGTATATTGGTATATGGCTCTTCATATACAGTATGGCCACTGGGCCCTCTTACAGGAAATACTCTGAGAATAGAATAGAAGTAGCACTTTTTCATTGTTACAGACATTGATTTTCAATGCATAGTGCACCTACGGGAGAGGTTAAAGTCCAGTTGATATTGTGTTATTGCCATGGCCACTGCAGTCAGCAAAATATCATATGGTGAGAAGTGTGTGAAACGAGAGAGTGAATGACAGGTGAGGAAAAGCTGTGGAGGAGACGAGAATAGGATTTGTCCTCACTCGCAAATTCTTACAGATGAGTTAAATAAATAGGCTTCCTTTTCACTATTAAACCTCTATAGATCTCGATCAGGCGTTTCAATATTTTCACTGAATTCCCTATGAAGTGCACTACCCCATAGGGAATAGGGTGCCATTTAGGACTCAAGAATTGTAAAATGTGTAGTGTAATTGAAGTTTAAAAAGGCTACTGAAGTTGGTAATTTCCACATACAAAAAATGTATTAACCCCTACATAAATGTCCATTAATTATAATCCACATAATAATTCACATTTTCTGTTGCTGCAGGACTATCTTCCTGCTTTAGAAAACTTTCTCACAATTTAGATCCTACATCTGTATGTGGCACCAAAAGTAATGGGGCCATCTTATAGTATCCCTCAGGAGTCCAGAGCAGAAACACTACATGACTCATTCTTCAGACGGGTACCATAGCCCATAGCCTACCACGCTGCTGTACAGGACTGTGTCATTACTCTTTTATATTGTCATTTAGTTCATTAAAGCCTTATTATTTAAGGCATTAATAACCCTTGATAGTGATCAGAGTTAAATATGATTGATAGTGAGAGTGGAATGTACAGTATGTGTCACTGGTGTTTCTTCTCCAGTCCACTCTGTTGTGTTGAAGTAATGTCACACTGTCAGTATATAGGCTCCAGTAATACCTTACAATAAAATGTTATTTGTCACATGCTTCATAAACAACGCACGTGTGTGTGATGTGTCCAAGTGTGTGTTGGAAGAAGCAAGATTCTGTGTGTGTGTGTGTGTGTGAAAGTGGTCCATTGGTGTGTGTGTCTTCATTTAAGCTCCTGCAGCTCTGTGACAGTGAGCCATGGTGAGTCTGTAGGGAGACAGAGGAGAGAGCTTTGGAAAGAGCAGCTCGTCTGTCTTCTTTGTGATAGAGACTGAGACAGACCACAGGGCCATGGCAGATCACTACTACGAAAAACAATGGAGAGGACAACAACAGAATGCCTCTGACTTACAGTAGCAATCGTTATCCCAAACTCTCAGCTTTCTATCTCTTTATTGCTCTCTCACTCTCTGTTAAGTTCTCTCTGTCTCTGTCTGCTGCTTCTTCTGCTTCTTCTGCTGCTGCTGTTCTCACCTTCTCTCACCTTCTTAGCTCACCTTCTTCTTCTCTCTCTCTCCTTCTGTTTATCATAAGAATGTAATCAGATTTTTTTTAAAGAAATGTTCTCTGTCGAGCTGTTATCTTAATGGATCTATCTGCTTTCAGAGAACATAGCATACCTAATACCACATCAGATACAGTTCGGTGCCACACCACTACTGCTTTAAATAGACAGCAGAATCTGAATCATTTGGAGTGTATGACTGCCCGGCGAGAGAGAAAACATTTAGTTCAATTTAATGGAGTGTCGACCTGCTGTATATATGGTTACTCAACATTGATATGATATGAAACTAGCATGTTTCATTGCTACATTGAATCAGAGTATTTGAATCTCTTCCAGCCTCAGAGGCAGTAGTTTCAGTTTCCAAAACATACTCCTCTTCTTCTTCTTCTTTCACTACATTTACATGTTAGTCATTCAGCAGACGCTCTTATTCAGAGCCCCTTACAGACAGTGCATTCATCTTAAGATAGCTAGGTGGGACAACCACATACAAGGGTGCTGTGGGATTTCTTAAGATACTATTTGAAGAGGTAGGGTTTCAGATGTCTTCAGAAGATGTGCAGGGACTCTGCTGTCCTAGCTTCAGGGGGAGGTTGGTTCCACCATTTGGGTGCCAGAACAGAGAAGAGCTTTGACTGGGCTGGGCATGGGAGTGGGAGGGCCAAGAGACCAGAGGTGGCAGAGCAGAGTACTCGGGTTGGGGTGCAGGGTTTGAACATTGCCTGAAGGTGTGGAGGGGCAGTTCCTCTTGCTGCTCCGTAGGGAAGTACAACGGTCTCCTCCATCTCCTCTACCCCTCTGAAAAGGGAAGAAAAAGGGGGAAATCAAACAACACAACTTACAGGGTTTCTGGAAGAATTACACCTTCAATATTGGAAGCTTCTCGGCCAGTGAACTGTGAATCGATTGTGATAGATTCGACTCTCGATTCAGTGATCAAGTAAATGGTCTGTCAGGAGGATGTTGCTCACCACTGACTCAGCAGGAAGTGAGATCACATATTGACGTATTCAACCCCGACTTAAGAAGTAAGTTTGCTCATAAAGTCTGGCTAAATTAATGTCACACATTGGCATATTTAATCTTGATTTACTGCAAGTGGGAAGGTAGAGAAGGAAGTCTAGCTAAAGACAAGACCATGTTATATACTTTAGGAAAACTGTACTCTCATAGCAACAGCACCAAATATCATATTACCCCAAATTGGCATAGATCCCAGCAGATATTTGGGGCATAGAATTATTCATCATGTCGTCACAATTTATAGTACATGAAATCTCACCAGGCACAAGCTGTATACCCTACCATACATACAGCTGGCATAGCCAACACACAGTTTCCCTGGTTCCGAACCAGGAAATGAAGGCCAATTGAGCGGAATTGGAGTGCTGTTAGTTGTTGACGTAAAAACTGTGAACACGTCTCTGTGTCTCGGGGTGTGTGATGGTGTTGTGTTTGTGGCGTCCTCTGTCTCTCTTTCTCCCAGACAATCTGCTTGGTCTATTCCCCTCTCTCGTCTTTATGGATAACAAGACATGCGTTAGGGTTACTAATACAACAGGCTGCATATGCCTGTCAGTGTGGGTTGCTACTGATTGCAGGGTTATTCTTGGAGGCTGTGGTAAGTGTGAGGCATTGAGTTAATGAGTCCCTATGATGGTGTGTGAACTGTATACAACACATTCAACATATCAGCCTTGACCTGTTGTGATCTTTTATATCATGCTGTAGGCAGTGAGTTAAAGGGTCTCTGTGATGGTGTGTGAACTGTATACAACACATTCAACATATCAGCCTTGACCTGTTGTGATCTTTTATATCATGCTGTAGGCAGTGAGTTAAAGGGTCTCTGTGATGGTGTGTGAACTGTATATAACACGGTAACAAACAGCTATGTCAGGATGATCTGTCGTTTTCTTGTATAACGTGTTGTTTCTCTCTCTCTCGTTTAACACTACTTTGCGTTGTAATACTTTCTGTCTCTCAGCAACAACAGCAGTAGGTCAATGTTCTTTTGATTCAATTTGCTTTGAACTTTACCTTGAAGTGTTTGTTCTGGAAGTGTATTTGGGTGACTGCAGTCTGGCCCCTCTGACATTTCCCCCAATAACAGCTAATCCATCGGCTTTCCTGTAAAAGCCTGCAAGCATTTAATGATCTGAAGGCAGCAACTCTGTTCCCGCTCCTCACCTCTTTAGATGAAAGTGGAGAATAGAGAAGAGAGGGAGCTGTAGTGGTGCTGATGGTTTAGGGGTTTGGGGGGGGGGGGGGGGGTACGGTGGGGAATGAAGGGTAGAGTTGAGGGTTCTGGGAAGGACTCCCTTGGGATGAGAGTTATGGTGAGATCTGAAATTGTCTGGTCTGGGAGACAGCCTGTCCAAGTCCACATGTTGAATGCTTTGAAATGGTAGCACACAAATGGCTTAAATGTTTGTACATGTTTGCGTGTGTACCTGCGTGTGTGTGTGTATTGTGGGGAGATAGCTAGCTAAAATCACTAAATATTTCAAAGGACCACGAGTGGAAAAAAAATGGAAATATTTGGAATCTGGAGCACCACTCCCGGAGGACTCAGAGAAAGAGGCCCCTTCTTCCCGGAACAACAGAAATAAAACCATTTGATCTCCAACACACTCCTTTTCAACAATTTCCTGCTTTGTCCCCCACCCCCTTTGTTTATCACTAGGCTGAGTCTGGTGCTGGGGAGCGTTGCAGCCAGGCAGCAGCTAGTACCACATGGAGGTAAACAGCTAGAGTAAACATATTTATTCTGCAAACCCACAAAATGGTGGATCTCTTTCCACAGGAGACCACACTTTGTAGCTGTTTTCTCTCACACCTTCCCACTGTAATTAGCTTTATCATAGCAGAAAACAGAAAACAGCCCCTCTGCGTATTTAAACACCTGATAGCTGTTCATTTAAAACTATTTGTAATCATCATTAAAACCACACCAGACTATGATTGTGCTGTTACAATGGGCATCTAAAACCAAAGTCCCTCTGGAGAAAAGTGCCATGGGGAGAGTTGATATTTCTCTTACTATGTCAATGGCCCCCTATAACCGCTGGATGGGTACCTCAATAGAGGACGCAGGGCATGACAGAGCTGAGAGAGCCACAGCTGGATTTAAATCTACATCTATACAACACAAGGCTGTTTTATCGCAATAACACTAGGGCCTGGAAGTTAACCAGATCTGCCCACATGGCAGATCAAACACTTGAGCTTCGCTTGATTGATCCAGGCACTCAAAGTATTTGATTTGATCCAGGTGCTCAAAGTATTTGATTGATCCAGGCGCTCAAAGTATTTGATTGATCCAGGCGCTCAAAGTATTTGATTGATCCAGGCGCTCAAAGTATTTGATTGATCCAGGCGCTCAAAGTATTTGATTGATCCAGGCGCTCAAAGTATTTGATTGATCCAGGCGCTCAAAGTGTTTGATTGATCCAGGCGCTCAAAGTATTTGATTGATCCAGGCGCTCAAAGAATTTGATTGATCCAGGAGCTCAAAGAATTTGATTGATCCAGGAGCTCAAAGAATTTGATTGATCCAGGAGCTCAAAGTATTTGATTGATCCAGGAGCTCAAATTA
The DNA here is from genome assembly GCF_034236695.1 of Oncorhynchus nerka. Taxonomy (NCBI): domain Eukaryota; kingdom Metazoa; phylum Chordata; class Actinopteri; order Salmoniformes; family Salmonidae; genus Oncorhynchus; species Oncorhynchus nerka. Next base: position 23,719,106 of record NC_088399.1, read on the forward strand.
TTTGAAAGAAAACAAATACAGGTATACCTGTATTAGACCTCAGCTCTGTTGCTTAGTGAGTGTTTTGGAACTACTGTGCATGATAAGGAAGTAGGGAGGACATCTTTAGTGAACGTTTTGTCATCAGTCCACTGCTGCTAGGTTCATAATCAATAGCCAAATCTTTAATTGTGACCAGGGCTCAATGGGTCACGTTGTCCATTCTCCTTTCTGGCTACTCGCCTTATCAGTAACTGAGATGGAGTCTCACACTCACTCTCACTCTCTCACTCTCTCATACACACACACACACACACACACACACACACACACACACACACACACACACACACACACACACACACCTCGGCACCTTGCGTTCTCTGAGGGTTGTTTCCTTGTCACCAAGCAGCATGAATAGTCCCAATCATTAGCATTGATTTCCCTTTGAATAACCATTAAAAAAAGCTCCCTCGTCTCTCCCTGCCCTCTTCTTTGTCTCTCTTTCCACTCTATGGGTCGTTCCATGAAAATATTTGCATTTTGCATCCCTTTGATATTTTATATAGACATTTTTTAAAAGGCTGTTATATTAAAGGAAGTGGCATTTAATATATATACCACATGAAAAAATGTCTATAAATCAGATTTCTTTATATGAATAAAGACTTGCTATAGTGCCAAACCTCAGCATTTTGACATGTCCCTGTGTACACTCTGTGACATCTAGGAAGAGTTTATTCCACTTTACTCCTAGATTTAAAGCCCTAGTTATCCGGTTGTTTCAACAAAGTCATTTCTAAAGATGAGTATTTATTTCATGTGATTAGTGTTTCATTTTAAGGAAGAAAAAGGTCAACCCTGTTACGTAAACTGAACTCTCATAATAATCTGGTGAAACTATTCCTTTTAAAATATTTCCAAAAGAAAGATTGAACATCTAATAGTCAAGTCATAGTGTAAAAACAGGTAAGCAGGTTACACTCTTTTTGGCAATTTTCTGGTGTTTTGTGGTGGAAAACTGAGCAGCACCTCCCTGGTCGCGCATAACACTTGAACCCTGTTAGCCATAGATAGACGCATTAGATTTTATTTTACAATTAAATGTTTTGGGTGAAGCGTGCATTCAAGTGCCCCTCTCTGTTGCACACAACAAACTTCCATTCCCCCTGTCACGAGGTGATTTATGGCTGGTTGAGGATGAAATTGTCAACCTTGTTACGGTCAATCCTGTTACTTTATTTAGCACTCAATTGGCACTTACTGTAGTACTTTTGTTTATTTACCACTTGAGATGGGCAAACATGTTTTTTATGAAGTTGTGCTCTTCATGACAAAATATAAAAATTTGATGAAATCAAACAGTTTTTTTTCACCAAGTTACACCAAGGACTCATTTTGTGGAATGACCGCTCTATTGATCTATCTTCTCAATCTATATTTTTCTCTCCCCTCTCACTCTCCCTCCATCTCTCCTTTTTATCCCCTCTCTATCTCCTTTATCGCCCCTTCTCCCCTCCCCCCATCCTTCTCTCCCTCCTCTCTCTGGTTCTTCATTCTGAGCGGTAGGTGTGCTGGTTTAATTGCTCACAGCGATAGAAGACTCCGTCCCAAATGGCACCCTATTCACTATATAGTGCACTACTTTTGAACAGGGCCCATACGGCTCTGGTCAGAATTAGTGTCTTATAAGGGAATAGGGTGCCATTTGGGATAGAGAGGTAGAGGTTATCAGCTCCCTGGCAGAGAGAGGCTGCATAATAAACCACCAGCACAGGGGCCACTTAGGGGACAATTAAAACAGGAAACGGGGCTTGTGATTGTTTGGGAAGAGGTGGGAGAGGAGGACAAAGAGAGACCGAGGGGAGGAGAGCAGAGAGAGATAAGAAGAGGTGGTCAACGTGTGAATGAGGTGAGTCATTGGCTGAGACGTGGGGTGATGAAAGGTAATAGGTAATAGGTTGTTGATCACGTAGAGAGAGGTTTGGCCCCGGGTAAGCCTGAGGCCCCTGGCTTTAATTAAACTAATTTACATCATCTCACTCTCTGACGCATCCAGAGGGGGAACACACATACACATAGGTGCACAAACACACACACAGACTCACACACACATTAGCAGCAGCAACACATGCACCTGCACACACACACACAGATAGACACACACATCACAGTCATGAATATGGCTCAAAGTTGGATTTGAAGGGGACAGTAAGTCAATGAGTGGATTGATTTTCTTTCTGTTCATGACTTTGCTGCAAGGTGTTTTTTTTGCCTTGGAGAATTTTTAGTGTGCGTCCTGAACCGGACTGACAGATAAAATCTCCATCATCAGTGTGTGTGTGTGTGTGTGTGTGTGTGTGTCAGTAACAACAAGCTCTGGCCACAAGATGAACCATCCCTGCCCCACTGTGACACGGATTGGTCTATTTAATCATCTCCAGACCCATGGCCAGCTATATCCACTACCCAGACCTGTGATACCTGGAGGGAAGTCATACTGGACAACAAGAGATCCCAAAGGAAAAAATGTGAGTGCGTGTGCTTGCCTGCCTGCATGCATGCTTGCTTGTGTTTGTCTGTGTGTGTGTTTGCGCATGTCCATGTAGGTGCACATGTATGCATGTATGTATGTCTGTCTGTCTGTCTGTGTGCCATGAGTCACTTCTCTACATTCCTTCATTTTTTCTATGGTTGTGTTGTGACACAGCATTGTCTATGTGGATGTGTCAGAGTGGATGTGTTGTGACAGCATTGTCTATGTGGATGTGTCAAGGTGGTTGTGTTGAACAGCGTCAACCCTTCTGTGCTGCTGTCAGATGACTGGAGCTATCCCATACGTCCAACAGGCTTGACGACCGCAGACCACGTGTAACCACACCAGGCCAGGACCTCCACATCAGGCTTCTTCACCTGCAGAGTTGTCTGAGACCAGCCACCCGGACAGCTGATGAAACTGAGGAGTAGTTATGTTTGTAATAAAGCCCTTTTGTCGAGAAAATTCTGATTGGCTGGACCTGGCTCCCCAGTTGGTGGGCCTATGCCCTCATGCCCAGTCATGTGAAATCCATATATTAGGGCCTAATGAATTTCAATTGACTGATTTTCTCATATGAACTATAACTCAGTAACCTTACATTTTTTCATGTAATTTATATTTCTTTTCAGTATACATATTGCCAAAGCCTACTTTGGAGATTAAGTGATTAATTTACAAAATTAACATAATTAAAACAATAATAATCAAGATTGTCAATGGGACAATCAGTAACAACAATAACCATGGGTAAAAATAACCATATCATGGACAATAACAATAACAGTCATAGAGGACATATGCAGGTTGGTTGGTCTGTCAGACACTGTCCCTCATCTTATGGCAGGCAGCAATGTAGTGTGCTGCCAACCCACAGCTCTCTGCGTCCTCCCCCAACAGGACGGGTAGCCTATCCTCATCAGAGAGGTCTTTGAAACCTTGAATAAGGGTTTCAAATTTGGGGAAATTACACTCTAAATGGATTTATAATTTTTACATTTTGTCAAGAAATGCAGCTCTGTCTCGGGATCTGCTGTGGTGCAGTGGTTACACAGCTTTTCCTCTACAGGGAGCCAGGTTTTCCTGTTTGTACCCTTCGTACTCACTGAGCCTGTACTTTGTCAAGGTTTTTAAAAAGTTTTGATCAGTAACCATGGTCAAATAGCTTGTCGTGGTGTACAGTCGATTTATGTCACGTTCTGACCTTAGTTCCTTTGTTTTGTCTTTGTCTTAGTATGGTCAGGGCGTGAGTTGGGGTGGGCAGTCTATGTTCTTTTTTCTATGATTTGGTATTTCTGTGTTTGGCCTGGTATGGTTCTCAATCAGAGGCAGCTGTCAATCGTTGTCCCTGATTGAGAACCATACTTAGGTAGCCTGGTTTCACCTTTGAGTGGTGGGTTGATTATTAAGTAGCCTGGTTTCACCTATGAGTTGTGGGTGATTATTTTCTGTTCAGTGTTTTTGTATTCACCGTTCAGGTCTGTTTCGTTCTCATTATTTTGTTTTGTGTTCATGATAATCAATTATCAATATGGACATTTACCACGCTGCGCATTGGTCCTCCTCTTCTTCCACCAACAACGGCCGTTACAATTTAGGGCCAGATAGCAGGGCATTTTGCTTTTGTGCTTGTTCTTGTGTTTCCCAATATGTAATTTAGTTTTGTTTGGATTGTGTTGTAATTTGGTTTATTCAGAATGATTGGATGTTCTGGTCCTGAGACTTCAGTGTGTTAGTAGAACAGGTTTGTGAACTCAGCCTTAGGCCGCCTGGATGAGGGGACTCTTTTCTTTGCATTGGCATTGCAGGCTTGGCAATGATATTAGAGGGGGTCAATGTATTTTAGATGTTTCCAAAACGTAAATGCTCTTTTTTTAGTTTAGTTTTTGTGGATATTGGCCTAATTCTGCCCTGCATGCCTTGTGTGTAGTTTTATTCTGGACATGTAGGAAATCTGCATGCAGGATTTCATTTGGGTATTTGTCCCATTGGGTGAAAGCTTGTTTTGCAAAAGGACCCTACACCTCGTAGCCATAAAGTGCAATTAGTTCAATGACACATTCAATTAGTTTTAGCCAAATGTTAAAATTTCAATTTGAATACATTTTTTATGGCGTAGAATGCCCTTAATGCTTTCTCTCTGAGTTCATTCACTGCCTCATTTAGGTGTCCAGTCAAGCTTATTTTTAAACCTAAGTAAATGTAGTGTTTGCAGTACTCAATATAAAATCATTATTTTGTCTTTTGGGGATTTTCTGCCAGAGCCCAGGTCTGGCAGTACCACTCTAGCAGGTCCAAGGTCTGCTGTAGGCCATGTGCTGTGGGAGACAGCAGGCACAGGTCATCTGCGAAGCGCAGGCATTTAACCTCTGAATTGTGGAGACGAACACCAGAGGCTGAGGATTTTTCTAGAATAGTGGCCAATTTGTTGATGTAAATATTGAAGAGTGCGGGGTTCAGATTGCAAACCTGGTGAAGGCCGCGCCCCAGGGTTAAAGAATTCAGCTGTTTTCTTGACAATTTTGATGCTGCATGTATTGCCTGCATTCAAAAAGTATTCATACCTTTTTACTTTTTTCACATTTTGTTACGTTACAGCCTTATTCTAAAATGTATATAATTATTTTTCCCCCCTCATTCTACACACAATACACCATAATGACAAAGCAAACACAGTTTTTCTTTTACATTTCTGCAAATGTATAAAATAAAAAAACTGATATCACATTTACATAAGAATTCAGACTTTTTACTCAGTACTTTGTTGAAGCACCTTTTGCAGCGATTACAGCCTCGAGTCAGTTTGGGGGTCAGTTTGTTATATCTGGAGTACTTCTCCTGTCCTATTCGGTGTCCTGTGTGAATCTAAGTGTGCGTTCTCTAATTCTCTCCTTCTTTCTCTCTCTCGGAGGACCTGAGCCCTAGGACCATGCCCCAGGACCACCTGACATGATGACTCCTTGCTGTCCCCAGTCCACCTGGCCATGCTGCTGTTCCAGTTTCAACTTCCACCTGACTGTGCTGCTGCTCCAGTTTCAACTGTTCTGCCTTATTATTATTCGACCATGCTGGTCATTTATGAACATTTGAACATCTTGGCCATGTTCTGTTATAATCTCCACCCGGCACAGCCAGAAGAGGACTGGCCACCCCACATAGCCTGGTTCCTCTCTAGGTTTCTTCCTAGGTTTTGGCCTTTCTAGGGAGTTTTTCCTAGCCACCGTGCTTCTACACCTGCATTGCTTGCTGTTTGGGGTTTTAGGCTGGGTTTCTGTACAGCACTTTGAGATATCAGCTGATGTACGAAGGGCTATATAAATACATTTGATTTGATTTGAGTCTTCTTGGGTATAATGCTACAAGCTTGTATTTGGGGAGTTTCTCCCATTCTTCTCTGCAGACCTCTGCACAGCTATTTTCAGGTCTCTCCAGATATGTTCGATCGGGTTAAAGTCCGGGTTCTGGTACCCTTCCCCAGATCTGTGCTTTGACACAACTCTGAGCTCTACAGACAATTCCTTCAACATCATGGCTTGGTTTTTGCTCTGACATTTTGCAAACATTTCTAAAAATCTGTTTTTCTTTGTCATTATGGGGTATTGTGTGTAGATTGAGGGAAACAATGATATCCATTTTAGAATAAGGCTGTAATGTAACAAAATGTGGAAAAAGTCATGGGGTCTGAATACATTTAGAGGGCACTGTGTGTGTGTGTGTGTGGACAGTATATGAATAGGAAAGGTGTGTACAGCACTAGTTACAGTATATAGGATGAGCCATGACTAGAATTAAGCAATATGGCCCGAGGGGGTGTGGTATGTGGCCACTACACCATGGCTAACGATGCAACGCGGATTGCCTGGACACGGCCCTTAGTCGTGATATCTTGGTCATATACCACAACCCCAGAGGTGCCTTATTGCTATTATAAATTGGTTACCAATGCAATTAGAGAAGTAAAAATAAGTGTTTTGTCATACCCGTGGTACATGGTCTGATATACCAAGGCTGTCAGCCAATCAGTATTCAGGGTACGAACCACTCAGTTTATAATACATTATATACACATATGAAGGGAGTAAAACTGTACGTAAACATTAACGTGACCAGTGTTCCATTATTAAAATATCCAGTGTTCTATTATTAAAGTGACCAGTGTTCCATGACTATACACGTAAGACAGCAGTCTCTAAGGTGCAGGGCAGAGGTAGCCGGCTAGTGACAGTGACTACGTTCAGGGCAGGGTACTGGGCTAGTGGCCTGGAGATAAAAGCTGTTTTTCAGTCTCTCGGTCCCAGCTTTGATGCACCTGTACTGTCTCTGCCTTCTAGATGGTAGCGGGGTTAAGAGGCTGTAGCTCAGGTTGCTAGAGGTCCTTGACAATCTTCTTGGCCTTCCTGTGATGCAGGTGATGTGTTGGGCTGACTGCACCCCCTTCTGGAGAGCCCTGCGGTCGCAGACAGGGCAACTGCCGTACCAGGCATTGATGGACCAAGACAAATTTCCTAAGCGTCCTGAGGTTGAAGAGGAGTTGTTGTGCCTTCTTCACCACACTATCTGTGTGGATATGCCATTTCAGGTTGGAACTTGAAGCTGTTTCACCCTCTCCACTGAGGCCCTGTCGCTGTGGATGGGGGCGTGCTCTCTTGGCTGTCTCCTTAAGTCCACAATCAGCTCCTTCATGTTGTTGATGTTGAGGGAGAGGTTATTTTCCTGGCACCACTCAACCAAATAGGGGGAGTTTTTATATATATATTTTTTTGAAAGGTGGCAATTATAGCAGGAAGGATGTGTTTTTTAAAGGATGGTAGTTGTGGTCACTAAATAGATGACATGACATGAAAATGCACAAATTCAATTGTTGATTATCACAAGAAGAAATGGTCTGCCAAATGTATGCAAGGTTGAGGAGGAATGTCGTTGAATATGCTGGTGGTCATTGCACAGAGCAGTGGCATTATTGTCACTGTTATTGTCACAGCCAGTCAGTCAGTGGTTGTTGTGGCTGTGGTTGAGTCATCTGCAGCAGTATAGGCAGCAAGGCTGGAACCAACCCACCCCAGGAATAACATGATGGATGGCTCACTCACTCTGTCCAAGAGGAGGACGTTGGTGGTGGTTCAGAGGTGGTTAGAGTCAGAGTATGGGGTCAGAGTAGTGATGAGAAAAACAACTCCCTGCCTGCCTATCTCCATGGGGAGGAGAAGCCTCCTTTTACTTAATCTCTAATCACTACTGGTGAGTCCCTTTGTTAGGTCCCACTTGACCCCCCCCACCACTCCCCCTTCCAATCCTACCATCCCTTCCTCAACCTACACACAGAGGGAGGAGATTAAATTATTGAAAGATTCTACATCGGTCTTACTATTCACCCTGTCTCCTCTGACTGTTCTTCTGCTCTTTTCATGATTCCTTTCTTTTCTCTCTTCTTTCTCTCTTTCTTTTTCTCAGCCCTCCTTTGCCTTGACTCCCGACTGTCTTTATTTTGCTTCTCTATTCTCCTCTCCTTTGTCCATCCTCTCACTTTTTCCCCTCATCCCGCTTCCCCCTCTTCTTTCTTTAACTTATTCCTCACTTGTATGTTTAGACCTGTGGCCTCATTATCTGCCTCTCCACATTCCACTTTAAGTCTGCTGGTAAAAACAGATGAAAAACACAAAAACATAAATAAATACAAATGATTTGTTGAATGACACATTTCAAGGGACCATAAACGGAGTGACATAACCCCTCCCCCCAAGCTACGCCCCAGAACGAGTAGATCAAACGCCTCTCTCCCTAATTCCCTTTTCTCCCTTTCTCTCTTTTTTACCCACCCATCCCTCTATTTCGGTCATCCTCTTTCATGTTGCGGAACACTGGCTTAAGTGGCTGAGCTTTCTGACAGGCCTCTCAAATGAAGCCTGTGAGTCGGCTGAGAGGGAAAGTGAATTGGTTTGTTCTGGGGGCTGTGGCCTTGATGGCGCACCCTGCTGTGAACTCTCTGATCTGCCCCCTAGCAGGATGAGACAGCCAGACAAACACACATGCATACACAAGCACAGGGGTGGGGAGGGAGATTGAATAGGATGGATGAGTCACACTACTTTCATTCTTGGAACAAGCCTTGTTTGGTTACAATATATTCCGGTTATTGCCTGTTTTGAAATGGGGATTGAGTACCCTGAATGTCAGGTTTTTACGTTGGGAGGCAGGATTAGACTGAAGGAGAATATATGTGAACCCACACCACCATCTAGTGGCAACTCTGCATTCTGGCACCACAGATTTGACTTCAGGCTGAGACAGTTTTGTACAGAAGGGATACAACCAATGTAAAAATTAGGTTATGGTTAGAACAATATTTAGGGTTAGGGTGAGCTAAAATGCAAAAAAAATTATATATATATTAGCCTCAATTTGACAAACCGTATCCCTTCTAGAGACCCTTTGTGACGGGTGTTTGGTTCTGGTTCATTCTCCTGAAAAGCAGAAGTCAGTTGACTGTCTGCTATCAACTATAACTCAACCAGGGGAAATCGTGGAGCTGTTTATTATCCTTTTGCTTATCATCTTCTCTGCTTTGTCGGTTTTGTATCACTGTCATAATGGCTGCATAACACAATAACAATGGCATATAGGCCTAGTCATAGAATTATTGGAGTCGGTTTGTAACAACTGACTGTGCACTGTCACACCACAGACAGTGTTTGATGTAAACCTTTCATCTTCCAGTAGGATCTTAGTTACAATATGTGTTTGTGGAGTAAAAGGGCCCTGTCAAATTCCTCGACCATGCCCCAAATGACCATGCCCCAAATGACCATGCCCTAAATGACCATGCCCTAAATGACCATGCCCTAAATGACCATGCCCTAAATGACCATGCCCCAAATGACCATGCCCCAAATGACCATGCCCCAAATGACCATGCCCCAAATGACCATGCCCTAAATGACCATGCCCTAAATGACCATGCCCTAAATGTGCCTCCTCTGAGGGTTATAGGAAGACAGTGTTTGTGTCCTAAATTGCACCCTATTCTCTTTATGGTGCATAACTTCTGACAAATGCCATTAGGGAATAGGGTGCCATTTGGGACAAAGCCAGTATTGTCTTGATTAATAAAGGAACAACAGTATTATCTGAAAAGGAAAACATGTTCCTCAAATTAACATTGATGTATTCTCTGTGTGTGGCTCTCTTTGTTACAATGATGCAACAGGTGAGTTACTGTATAGCAATATGTTTAGGGCATGTCATTTCTTATCATAAAACATGTTCTATATTTTATAATGATAAATTGCTTGTTCAATAAACTCAACCATGGTTGTTTCTGAACAGATAAATGGAAATGTCTTATCATAGGTCTATTTATTTTTGCAGATCTACTCAATTGTTCCTTTCAAATGAGTGGGCATTGCTGCGGGAAGTAGGGGTGCTGAGGGTGCTGCAGCACCCCTGTAAAGTCTGAATAATAATCAAATAAATTATAATACTTTTTAAAACTACAGTATATTTTTTCACCAAAGTAATGCACTGGGCCTTTAATAGTCCTGTATTAGCAGACCGATATAGCCATCTGCAACTCGGGCAAAAAGACCACCCCCACAGTATTAACTCACCCACTAAAATAAAACCGTTTATATTTTTAATCTGCACACAACAGAGGCCTACCTCTCTAGCCTCTACCTCTCATCCAGTGAAAAGCACTTATGTTTATTAGGGAGTGAAAGCCGCTTACGGCCAGGGTTCGGGGGTGGTGCCCTATGTTCAATGCCGGTGTTTGGTTGGACGTTGGTGTATCAGGAAGTGTCAAACGTCCAATGACAAGCACGGATTCCTGTGCTGTCGTTGACCGTCCTATCCGACCTACCTGTCACTGCACTTATCTATCCACAACAATGTGGCTTCACCAGCAGAAAAGTTCACCTTTGCAGATTTAGCACATTAAAAATAAACTATTATTCACAAGAAATGGGCAACGGACTATGAAGCGAGAACTTTATTGGTGAGGGTATAAGCGCATAGCTGCTTAGAGATCCTCTCCACCCTCTCCAGTTCAAGTTGAGCGCACAAGACGCCATCTGTTCTCTCCCTCTCAAACCCTCTCAGACAGTCTGAATAACTCTTGGTCGGAATGACGTTTGTTTCTGGCAGCAAAATGGACTTCCTGTCCCCGCGATATCACAAGCAGTCCCTAGTTCAAACTCTCTGTCGTTTTGGATTGTTCGTGATCTGTATGGTAAGTTCATTATTTTTGTTGAATACAATTATAGAAATGTATCCAGATGGCAAATTAATAATGTTTTGGAATGCAGTTTTGTTGCAATAATTCACAAATGTCTATCTATATAAGATCAGTTACCTATAACAATACAATATCTGGGGGAAAACCCCTCCCCAAATAGTCAAAGATTTATTTTATTAAAGTGAAATGCTTCTCTCGTACTAAACAATTATTGACAGATGTTTTTTGGGGGAGGGGTCACTTTGTTATTTAGTCAAATGCCAATCACTCCATCTCATACCATGCTGCTTGCAGAGAGACAGAGAGAGGCTGCAGCGAGAGAGAGAGGATTATAAATTGGCCTCTGTCTGTTCCAACTAGCCATTCAGCTGTGGGAGCACAATAATAAGAGGATAGAGAACAGAGAGTCACCAAGATTAAACCCGGACACAGCATTCTGATGGGACAGCAGGGATAATACCTGGCATTGTTCACTGACCAATGAATTACCATCAGGGACCATGTCCTGACTCCTTCCACAACTTGCCCTGAAGTGACCTCAACTCAGAGATGTGATTATAATAGGGGGGATTTTGCCCAATAGCCTAACAACTGATGCAGGGTCAAAGGTAGGGTATCTGATCCTAGATCTGTCTTTTAAGGACAATTTGTTCTACCTGGAGTGATATGTGAAAGCATTACACTTGTTATGTGGCATAAGTGGCATGCCATCAATCAGTACATTGTTACTTTTAAGGCCATTTTAGGAAAACTGCCATTTTATCTATCCTCTCTTCTAGCTCGAAATGAAAACACATACATGCTTAGATCTCAATCTTGTTTTATGCTAACGGTCCCGAACATTTGAACCGAGCATAGAAAAAGGTCCTGTCATTGCTCAGCCCCCTGGTCTTGGAATTCCCTAAAACCCCAGGACCTGGTGTCCCTGGAGGAGTTCAAAGGACACATAGATGAATAGGTTTTTGAGACGTAGTTGTCACCCTATGTCAAGAGTTTGTATTGCCTTATGTAAGGAAGCATGTTGTTATACTTCACACAAACATCCACTGTTTGTTTGCTGTTGTATTTGTGCTGTTGCCAGTGTCTTCTGTCTGTGTTGTCCATTTTGTTTGACATTGTTTAAAAAAAAAATGCTCCCCCGTCCCCACAGGAGGCCTTTTGCCTCGTCAGGCCGACATTGCAAATAAGAATTTGTTCTTAATTGACTTGCCTGGTTAAATAAAGGTTAAATACATAAATTCTGATCACAAGGTGGGTGGGAAATGAATTATGTTTCTGTTCCTCCTCCTCCCTCTTCTCCAGGGAATGGTGTTGACCATGTCTATGTATCCCATGCTGAGGTTCCTGGGTGGAAAGCTCCATTCTTCCTTTACAGGGAGCTATCTACCTGGACACCACTCTGTTCTCCTCGTCAACTGCCCCAACGAACAGACAGCCAAGGACATCGGCCGGTAGGCTACAGTCCAGCCTACCATTATCACACTGTAACTAAACAATACTACCCCACCACACACAAACTACACACAGTGGTGAAATGCTTCTAGGCCAATCAATGTGATGGTTGTGTTTACCTAACAACATCATGCACCTAAACAAAATGAGGGGAAAACCCTTGAACGCAACTTTGACTGTGTGAAACAGGATCATTCAAACACTGTCATTTTTTGATGAGCTAGAGTTAGGGTTAGAGCATTTTCTGAGAATGAGCTAGGTTGAAGATAGAGGTTTAAACAAGACGATTCTAATATCCCACAATGCATTGCATAAATGAGGAAGAATTCTCAACAATGGGACCAGCGATGCTAGTTGGTGCTGATTCCATGAATCTGTTTATTTTCAAAAGCTTCCTCATGGAATTATTAGCTTGTCCTAACCTGGGTACCTTCACCCTAGATATTGAGTCAGTGGTTAGAGAGGCTGAGCGGCACAGTAGTGTTGAATAACTCTTTTAGGACAGAATCATTTAGATGGGAGGAAAATTATGTTTCGTCTGTGTGTCTCGATAAATAGAATAAAATAATTAAAATGACTACTTATTTATGAATTATTACAGTCCAACTAAATGCTTCCTTGCAGGTTCCTTCTCGAAAATGCAACAACAATAATACATGATAAAAGATAAGAATATAAAGTAAATGGCTCAATAGAATATAATAAACATTTTACAATAAGTATACAGCTAATATTTCAATTCAACACAGGATTCAACAAAAAAAAAGACAACATATATACAGTATATAGTGGAAATGAAAAGTATGTGAACCCTTTCGAATTACCTGGATATCTGCATAAATTGGTCATAACATTTGATCTGATCTTCATCTAAGTCACAACAGTAGACAAACACAGTCTGCTTAAACTAATAACACGCAAACAATTATAATTGTACGTGTCTTTATTGAAGACAACATGTAAACATTCTCAGTGCAGGTTGGAAAAGTATGTGAACCCTTGGATTTAAAAACATGTTGACCCTCCTTTGGCAGCAATAACCTCAACCAAACGTTTTCTGTAGTTGCGGATCAGACCTGCACAACGGTGAGGAGCAATTTTGGATCATTCCTCTTTACAAAACTATTTCAGTTCCACAATATTCTTGGGATGCCTGGTGTGAACTGCTCTCTTGAGGTCATGCCACAGCATCTCAATTGGGTTGAGGCCAGGACTGACTGGGCCACTCCAGGAGGCCAGGACTGACTGGGCCACTCCAGGAGGCCAGGACTGACTGGGCCACTCCAGGAGGCCGGGACTGACTGGGCCACTCCAGGAGGCCAGGACTGACTGGGCCACTCCAGGAGGCCGGGGACTGGGACTGAGGCCTGACTGGGCCACCAGGAGGCCAGGACTGACTGGGCCACTCCAGGAGGCCGGGACTGACTGGGCCACTCCAGGAGGCCGGGACTGACTGGGCCACTCCAGGAGGCCGGGACTGACTGGGCCACTCCAGGAGGCCGGGACTGACTGGGCCACTCCAGGAGGCCGGGACTGACTGGGCCACTCCAGGAGGCCGGGACTGACTGGGCCACTCCAGGAGGCCAGGACTGACTGCGCCACTCCAGGAGGCCGGGACTGACTGGGCCACTCCAGGAGGCCGGGACTGACTGGGCCACTCCAGGAGGCCAGGACTGACTGGGCCACTCCAGGAGGCCAGGACTGACTGGGCCACTCCAGAAGGCGCATTTTCTTCTGTTCAAGCCATTCTGTTGTTGATTTACTTCTGTCTTTTGGGATGTTGTCCTGTTGCATCACCTAACTTCTGTTCTTCAGAAATTTAATTTAATTTAGTCCTATTCTTTAACCTTGAGTTTTGGTTGAGATGTAGATGCAAATCCAACATATCCACTATTAATTTGTAGACAAACTGAAATTAATATAACATTTATAGATATATATTTAAAGCTGCAATACGTAACTTTCTGGGCGATTAAATTCCGATTAAATTCACACAAAAATGTTTAGATCTGTCATTCTCATTGAAAGCAAATCTAACAAAGTGGTAGATCTATTAAATGTGTGATGTTTCTTTGTGTCCCTTTCTTAAGTTGAGTTTATTTGCATCTTTTACTTTTGATTTTGTACACCAGCTTCAAACAGCTGAAAATGCTATATTTTTGTTTAAAAAAAATATATATTTCACAGTGGGATAGATGGTACAATGATTCTCTACACTATGCTTGCTTGTTTTGACACAAACTGAACATTTCGAATTTTAGCAACCAGGAAATGGCGGAGCGATTCCTGCATAGTGCATCTTTAAAACTTTCAGAGTGAGAGTATCAGAACAACAATTTTTCTCAAGCAGACATTCTCAGCTAAGCTACAACATAATTTCTGACTCATTCTGCCACTCAGCAGATACTTATTAAAAAGAGGAAATCTCTTTTTAACAATTATACCATTTCAGAGGAAAGAAATAAGGAAATGGTCAAACGTGAGGGCAGTGAGACACTTTCTGCAGAAGTGAAATTAGTTCAAATATATTTTTAACATTACCAGATTGAAACAAACCTTCCATATTTGGCTAGACTGTAGTAGAAAAGACATTGATAAATTGTTAAACAAATAATGATGAGGCTGTGTGAAAAGATCTACCCCATAAGAGGTCTCAAATTGGTTTCAAATGGTTGAGAATACAGTATTTTTTTTTTATTTTTTTTTTATTTTACCAGGCAAGTCAGTTAAGAACACAGTATTTTTTTATTTATTTTTATTTTACCTTTATTTAACCAGGCAAGTCAGTTAAGAACAAATTCTTATTTTCAATGACGGCCTAGGAACACTGGGTTAAATGCCTGTTCAGCGGCAGAACGACAGATTTGTACCGTGTCAGCTCGGGGGTTTGAACTTGCAACCTTCCGGTTGCTAGTCCAACGCTCTTACCACTAGGCTACCCTGCCGCCCGGCTTCATTAAAAATTGTTTTAATAATAATGTGATTTTATGGATTTTTTCCCCCTCATTTTGTCTGTTATAGTTGAAGTGTACCTATGATGAAAATTACAGGCCTCTCATCTTTTTAAGTGGGAGAACTTGCACAATTGGTGGCTGACTACATACGTTTTTTGCCCCACTGTATATGCGCGTGTGTGTGTGTGTGTGTTTTTGTGTGTGTGTCCGTGTATGTGCACGTGTGTGCGTTTGAATGTGAGCGTGTGTATATGCATGTGTACACGCGTACAAACACCTGCGTGGCATCAGCCTCAGGTAAACAGGCATTAGATGTAACAACATTGCCCCTATTCTTTACATTTTTGCCTGAGATGGAGATGTGAATCCAACATATTTGTAGACAAGCTGGAAATAACGCCAGACTAAGTCAGTGGCACAGATGGAACTATCCAAGCAGAATGTACATCTCCTTCAAATGTTGATATTTGGTTGCATTGACAATAAAAACAGAACTTAATATAACTCTTGCAATAGACTAAATTTGAATAAAAAATGTTGACGTAAATAGATGATCTTTTTCAGGTCATTGAGAAGTCATTAAAAATAGATGCCCCTTAAAGGAACTTGTTTTAGGAAAGTAGGCATGTGTCACACGTTAATACTTCCCAGGAGAGCCATTTGAACGTATACTTCATTTTTGGGCAGGAATGCCTACTGGAACATGTGAACTTTCATATACCTTAATAACAAACTTCTATGCCATCTGTAAATACGAATAAAACTGTTAAATTATAGTCTAGTTGATTTAGCCACGGAAAGAGACAGGAACTTTCCCGCAAGCTGATTGGCTGAGATAATGGATTGACTGGACATGTCGAGAGATGAGTTCATATTGGTCTGCCATGTAGCATGCTTATGTCTATAACATGAGCTGTTCAGCATGTGTAGGTAATCCTTTCCTGGTTGGTTAGCTATCTGCAGATTCAGGGTAGTAATGTTATGAGTTGGGATTATGGTTCATTGTTTAGCTAGCTAGCTACATGTCCAAACAAAAGACTCCACTATGCAAGTAACCATTTCACTACACCTTCTGTATCCTGTGCATGTAAACAAATACACTTTGATTTGATTTTATATAGTATGTGTTTACGAGAGATGGTAATGTGAAGAACATCACAACAAAGTCAAATTAGTATATAATGTTAGGCCAACGAGTCAGTGTGCAAGTTCTAATATTCTCAGGTAGAATGACCTGCTTTTATTTTGTCACACTCACAACCATAAGCAATTTTCTGTAATTGGCTCGCCATTAACTTGTAAATAATGATCTTGTTGTAAGCTAATTGTCCTGTAATAATGAAGACAAATGAGCTAGTGAAGATGTTGTCAGCTACAGGATATGATCATTATTTGAATTGGCTAGCCAGTTTGCTTAACATTAGCTATCTAGCTAACAAGCTAGAAACTAACCAAAACATTGTTAAGAAAGTTACTTTTAGTTGTCTGGTTTGCTAGATTGACATATACTAAATTCATTTTTAAACGGGTGGGTTTATTGGTGTTAAAATACACTAGTTAAGCTATTTTGGACCACCAAGTTGCTGATGTCATGCAGCCTGTAGTTTGTGTTTGCACTTTTTTATAACGACAACGACGTTAACGAAGTTTGATTTTGGAAGACAATATACTATTCATGATGTCACTGCGACAACTGTCGATAGACGTAGTATAAACCCGCCTTTAGTCTTGAAACTTTGGTTGTTTAGTAAATGGCCTCACGTGAATCGTTAAAGAGATGGGTGGGGCTAAGGTTCAAGAGAGTGTGAAAGACGCTGAATGGGTGTAAACAAAGAAGAGTGCTCCAGTAGGTGTACCAAAACTTTCAAGGGCCATTTTCTCAAAGGTGAGGTTACAAGTTTATCAACTTTAAAAGCAGAATTACTTTCTCATTGTTCCTTAACTGTACTGTATGACATACAATTTTCTAGCTTTGAGTATCTACTTTTATCCAATGTAAAAAAAAAATACAGGCGATTCCAGGATGCTGTCCTTCTAGGCAGAGTTGCAAAGAAAAAGCCATATCTCAGACTGGCAAATAAAATACAAATATTACTATGGGCAAAAGAACAGACACTGGACAGAGAAATGGCTTTTTCTTTGTAACTCTGCCTAGAGGACCAGCATCCTGGAGTCGTCTCTTCACTGTTGACGTTGAGAATGGTGTTTTGCGGGTACTATTTATTGAATCTGCCAGTTGAAGCTTGATTAGGACTTCATCAGCGCTTGTGAATTCCATCCTTTTCGTTCCCTTCCATACCCACACCATTGTCAGGAAGCAGAGTTGAGATTTGATTCCTTTTCCCTCCAATGACTGTCTGATCGGAATGTATTGCTTGCGTTGTTTTTCATAAGCCTAGCAGACAGGTCCTGGATGAGTCGAATGGACTGGCCGTGGATTTTGATCTCCTTTCCCCCCTGTGCCTTCAGAATGTTGGTCAGATGTCTGAGATATGGCTTTTTCTTAGCAACTCTGCCTAGAAGGTCAGCAGGAGTCGCCTCTTCACTGTTGACGTTGAGACTGGTGTTTTGCGGGTACTATTTAATGAAGCTGCCAGTTGAGGACTTGTGAGGTATCTGTTTCTCAAACTAGACACTTTAATGTACTTGTCCTCTTGCTCAATTGTGCACCGGGCCTCCCACTCCTCTGTCCATTCTGCTTAGAGCCAGTTTGCGCTGTTCTGTGAAGGTGAGTAGTATACAGCGTTGTACGAGATCTTCAGTTTCTTGGCAATTTCTCACAGAGAATAGACTTAATTTCTCAGAACAAGAATAGACTGAAGAAGAAAGATTTTGTTTCAGAAGAAAGACTTTGTTTCTGGCCATTTTGAGCCTGTAATCGAACCAACAAATGCTGATGCTCCAGATACTCAACTAGTCTAAAGGCCTGTTCTATTGCTTCTTTAATTAGAAGAACAGTTTACAGCTGTGCTAACATAATTACAAAATGGTTTTCTAATGACCAATTTGACCTTTAAAATTATCAACTTGGATTAGCTAACACAACGTGGCATTGGAACACAGGAGTGATGATTGCTGATAATGGGCCTCTGTACGCCTATGTAGATATTCCATTTTCAGTTACAACAGTCATTTACAGTACATCATTTAACAATGTATTTCTGATCAATTTGATGTTATTTTAATGGACAAAAACAAGGACATTTCGAAGTGACCCCAAACGTTTGAACAGTAGTTTACATGTACAGTTGACATACACTTAGGTTGGATTCATTAAAACTCATTTTTCAACCACTCCACAAATTTCTTGTTAATTAACAAACTACAGTTTTGGCAAGTCGGTTAGGACATCTACTTTGTGCATGATACAAGCAATTTTTCCAACAATTGTTACAAACAGATTATTTCACTTATAATTCACTGTATCACAATTCCAGTGGGTCAGAAGTTTACATACACTAAGTTGACTGTGCCTTTAAACAGCTTGGAAAATGCCCAAAAATTATGTCATGGCTTTAGAAGCTTGACATAATTTCAGTCAATTGGAGGTGTACCTGTGGATGTATTTCAAGGCCTGCCTTCAAACTCAGTGCCTCTTTGCTTGACATCATGGGAAAATCAGAATAAATCAACAAAGACCTCAGAAAAACAATTGTAGACCTCCACAAGTCTGGTTCATCATTGGGAGCAATTTCCAAACGCCAGAAGGTACCACGTTCATCTGTACAAACAATATTACGCAAGCATAAACACCATGGGACCACGCAGTCGTCATACTGCTCAGGAAGGAGATTAACGTACTTTGGTGTGAAAAGTGCAAATCAATACCAGAATAACAGCAAAGGACCTTGTGAAGATGCTGTAGGAAACAGGTACAAAAGTATCTATATCCACAGTAAAACAAGTCCTATGTCGACATAACCTGAAAGGCCACTCAGAAAGGAAGAAGCCACTGCTCCAAAACCACCATAAAAAAAGCCAGACTACAGTTTGCAACTGCACATGGGGATAAAGATCGTACTTTTTGGAGAAATGTCCTCTGGTCTGATGAAACAAAAATAGAATTGTTTGGCCATAATGACCATCATTATGTTTGGAGGAAAAATGGGGAGGCTTGCAAGGGGAAGAACACCATCCCAACCGTGAAGCCCGGGGGTGGCAGCATCATGTTGTGGGGGTGCTTTGCTGCAGGAGGGACTGGTGCACTTCACAAAATAGATGGCAACATGAGGGAGGAACATTATGTGAGTATATTGAAGCAACATCTCAAGATATCAGTCAGGAAGTTAAAGCTTGGTCGCAAATGGACAATGACCCAAAGCATACTTCCAAAGTTCCGGCAAATGGCTTAAGGACAACAAAGTCAAGGTATTGGAGTGGCCATTACAAAGCCCTGACCTCAATCCTATAGAACATTTGTGGGCAGAACTGAAAAAGCGTGTGCGAGCAAGGAGGCCTACAAACCTGATTCAGTTACATCACCTCTGTCTGTGGGAAGCTTGTGGAAGGCTACCCGAAATGTTTGACCCACGTTAAACAATTTAAAGGCAATGCTACCAAATACTAATTAAGTGTATGTAAACTACTGACCCACTGGGAATGTGATGAAAGAAATAAAAGCTGAAATAAATCATTCTCCCTACTATTATTCTGACATTTCACATTCTTAAAATAAAGTGGTGATCCTAACTGACCTAAGCCAGGGAATTTTTACTTGGATTAAATGTCAGGAATTGTGAAAAACTGAGTTTAAATGTACTTGGCGAAGGTAAACCTCCGACTTCAACTGGGTAGCCTAGTGGTTAGAGTGTTGGACTAGTAACCGGAAGGTTTCAAGTTCAAACCCCTGAGCTGACAAGGTACAAATCTGTCGTTCTGCCCCTGAACTGTATGTATCTCCTTAATTATGGCTGCAATCCCGCTAACGGGATCGATATGACAACTACCAGTGAAAATAGAGGGCGCCAAATTCAAACCACAGAAATCTCATAATTACAATTCCTAAAACATACATGTGTTTTATATCATTTTAAAGGTAATCTTGTTGTTAATCCCAACAAAGTGTCCGATTTCAAATATGTTTTTCAGCAAAAGCACTACAAACGATTATGCTATGTCTCCACCAAACCACAATAAGCACAGCCATTTTCCAGCGAAATATAGCATTCACAAAAAGCAGAAATAGACATAAAAATTCATCACTAACCTTGAATTATCTTCATCAGATGACACTCATAGGACTTCATGTTCCACAATACATGCATGTTTTGTTTGATAAAGTTCATATTTATATTTTTTTTAAATCTGAGTTTACATTGGCGTATTAGATTCACTAGTTCCAAAAACATCAAGTGATTTTGCATAGCCACGTCATTTCAACAGAAATACTCGAGATCCTGAGGCCCACGGTCATGCCATTCATCCATTCATCCGCCGGCATCACTTCCTGTTTCAGCATGATAATGCATGGCCCGATGTCACAAGGATCCGTACAGAAATCCTGGAAGCTGAAAATGTCCAAGTTTTTCCATTAAGCGGGTTTGGGATGCTTTGGATCGACATGTACGGCACCATGTTCCAGTTTCTGCAAATGTATCCAGCAACTTCGCACAGCCATTGAAGAGGAGTGGGACAACATTCCACAGGGCACAATTGACAGCCTGATCAACTCTATGCGAAGCAGATGTGTCGTGCTGCATGAAGAAAATTGTGGTCACACCAGACACTGAAAGGTTCTCATCCACACCCCTACTTTTTTTTTAAGGTATCTTTGACCAAGATATGCATATGTGTATTCCCAGTCATGTGAAATGTATAGAATAGAGCCTGATGAATTTATTTCACGTGACTGATTTCCTTATATGAACTGTAAGTCAGTAAAATCTTTGAAATTGTTGGATGTTGTTCAGTGTATATTATGAAGTTATTATTTAAGAGCATTGGAGATAAATCACAATTATAAAAACAAATTGAGCTGGCTAACTACATCAATCATCAATATGAATGATCAATTGATAGCTCACCATCTTTTCCCGATTATCACGTTCTGACCTTAGTTCTGTTGTAATGTCTTTGTTTTAGAATGGTGTTGTGGAATGATCAGAATTAGTTGGGTAACATAGATAAGATGTTTTATTTTCATGATATGCTTATGAGTTATTTTCTCACAAGAATGTATTTTGTTGTACTATAGTGGTGGCCATTGGCAGTTATCTGTTCTATGTCAGGACTAAGTTGCATGGGCCGCAGAGAGGGGAGAGGTCAAGGGGTCATCATGTGTAAACATATCTTTTCTGTGTGCCAGTGACTCCCTAATTTTCTCATCGGGGAAAGGAGGGTGACAGTGTCTGGAATCATTCTATGCTCCCTCTTTGTTGACCTATAGGGTCACTCTCCTCTCCGTGAGTTTGTCCTCTGATTGGTTGTATTTAGAATTGGTTCTATCTAAATGACAATTTGATATATATCATAGGGTGGGGGTAATGTCTTGGTAGCATTTTGTACCAAGGACGAGATAAGAGCTTTGTTTAGGAGACCAAACTGAACGATAATTTATAGGCCACTCTGTCTGACTAGGGGATATTCTCTCTGAAGTAAGGTTTTTTCTCTCTGTAAGTTCCTAAGACCTGTGTTTTGTCATGTCGTCTAGGAGGGGGTGGATCTTTGCGATAAAGGATCCCATTTGCCATTATGTGGGGGACTCTCAACTTTTCATTAGAGATACTGAACTGTTGAAAGTCAAAATGCTATTGCAAAAGCTTAATTATTATTAAATGTGAAGATTAAGCATAACTCTGACTCGTGTGATTTGCTCTCTCATCATTTGGTAATTAAGGAAATTTCCACGACAATGGTCAGGGCGTGAGTAGGGTGGGTTGTCTATGTTCCTTTTTCTATGTTTTGTGATTTATGTTTTTGGTCTGGTATGGTTCTCAATCAGAGGCAGCTGTCAATCGTTGTCCCTGATTGAGAACCATAGTTAGGTAGCCTTCACTTTTGAGTTCTGGGTGATTATTTTCCGTGTCAGTGTTTGTTTCCACACGGAACTGTTTCGGTTTTGTTTTTTCACGTTGTTGTTTATTGTTTTGTTCAGTGTTCTTATTAAAAACCAAGATGAACACTTACCACGCTGCGTATTCGCCCGATCCTTGCTACTCCTCATCAGAAGAGGAAGAGGAAAGCCGTTACACCGATGTCAATCATGTCTTTAGGAGGCACTGTAACTAGCTTGCTTACAATTTGTGATGAGTGAGTGTGCTGTTGCAGAATTAAAAAGGCCTATTCTCAAAAATGGTAACATTTTTGCTACAGAAGCAGTTGTTGGTATGCTGCGATTTTCGAGATATTAATTTGGACAGTTTCAGCACGTGTCCCCTGAAAGCTCTGTGCACGGCCCTGGGCCATATACTAAATAGGCCAAATATTCTTTAAAATAACAACACATCTGCAAAATAACTGAATGATATCATAATTGTTGCTGTCTCTCTCCTCCCTATCATCTTCTTCTCTCCAACAGAGCCATTATGGAGAGGAGGATGGCAGCATGCATCAATATTCTGCCCAGGACCTCCACCATGTAAGTACTGCCAGTGTCAGTCTAGTTCACACAAAGTTTTCAATTTTAGGAGATACTCTTATCCAGAGCGACTTACAGTAGTGACTACATACATTTTCCGTACTGGTTGCCCCAAGGGAAGCTAATCCTGGCATTGCAAGCACCATTCTCTACCAACTGAGCCATACACACACACACACACACACACACACTTAACCCATAACCCTAACCACTAACCCAGGGTTTTCGCTGCACTAACCCCTTACCTTTACTCTAACCCAAACTGTAACACTAACTGTAGCCCTAACCTTTACTCTAACCCAAACTGTAAACCTAAACCCTTACCTTTACTCTAACCCAAACTGTAAACCTAAACCCTTACCTTTACTCTAACCCAAACTGTAACACTAACCCCTTACCTTTACCCTAACCCAAACTGTAACCCAAACTGTTACCCTAACCCTAAACCTTGTACCTTTACTCTAACCCAAACTGTAACTCTAAACCTAACCCCTAACCTTTACTCTAAGCCAAACTGTAACACTAACTGTAACCCTACACCTAACCCCTAACCTTTACTCTAAGCCAAACTGTAACCCAAACTGTAACCCTAAACCTAACCCCTTACCTTTACCCTAACCCAAACTGTAACCCTAACTCTAGCCCCATACCTTCACCCTAACCCAAACTGTAACCCTAACCCCTTACCTTTACCCTAACCCAAACTGTACCCCTTACCTCTACCCTAACCCAAACTGTAACCCTAACCCTTTACCTTTACCCTAACCCAAACTGTAACCCTAACCCTAACCCCTTACCTCTACCCTAACCCAAACTGTAACCCTAACCATAAACCTAACCCATAAGCTTAAAATACCGTTTGTCCACTTGGGATGTGGGAATTTTCCCCACATGGGAGAATTTACTATCCTTGTCTTTACTATCATTGTGAGGACTTTTTTGGATTTTAGGTCCCCACAAGGATAGAAGAACCAACCCACACACACTCACACAAACACACACACACGCCCTTCCTGAGTGTGGATATCCATCGCTAAGGAAACTACTGAGACTTGGAATTGTATCAAGTCGCCACCCAAGACTTATTGTTAAGTGCACTAAAGAGATACACATGCTCACCGACTGAATCTTTACACGTCCATTTTCAAAGGATAAAGCTAAGAACATGAACATCTTCATAGTTAAGAACACTATAACAATATGGAAGAAAACCGATTCTACAAGAACCAATATCTCTCAAAAAAATCTAATCAAATAACATCACAGTTTATTTGTCACGTGCACCAAATACAACAGGTGTAGACCTTACAGGGAAATGCTTACTTACAGGCGCTAACCTGTAAGTAAAGAATTAAAACAACAGTAAAAAGACAGGCTATATACAGTAGTGAGGCTATTAAAGTAGCGATGTTACATACAGACACCGGTTAGTCAGGCTAATTGAGGTAGTATGTAGATATGGTTAAAGTGGCTATGCATATATGATGAACAGAGAGTAGCAGTAGCATAAGAGGGGTTGGCTTGTGGTGGGTGGCGGGACACAATGCAGATAGTCCGGTTACCTAATGCGCGGGAGCACTGGTTGGTCGGCCCAATTGAGGTAGTATGTACATGAATGTATAGTTAAAATGACTATGCATATATGATAAACAGAGAGTAGCAGCAGCGTAAAAAGAGGGTTTGGGGCATTTAATTACCTGTTCAGGAGTCTTATGGCTTGGGGGTAAAAACTGTTGAGAAGCCTTTTTGTCCTAGACTTGGCACTCCGGTACCGCTTTCCATGCGGTAGTAGAGAGAACAGTCTATGACTGGGGTGGCTGGGGTCTTTGAAAATGTAGGGCCTTCCCTGCCTGGTGGAGAGGTCCTGGATGGCAGGCAGCTTAGTCCCAGTGATGTACTGGGTCGTACGCACTACCCTCTGTAGTGTTCCATGCGGTCGGAGGCCGAGCAGTTGGCGTACCAGGCAGTGATGCAACCATGCTCTCGATGTTGCAGCTGTGGAACCTTTTGAGGATCTCAGGACCCATGCCAAATATTTTTAGTTTCCTGAGGGGGAATAGGCTTTGTTGTGCCCTCTTCACGACTGTTTTGGTGTGTTTGGACCATTCTAGTTTGTTGTTGATGTGGGCACCGAGGAACTTGAAGCTCTCAACCTGCTCTACTACAGCCCCGTCGATGAGAATGGGGGCATGCTCGGTCCTCCTTTTCTTGTAGTCCACAATCATCTCCTTAGTTTTGGTTACGTTGAGGGATTGGTTGTTATTCTGGCACCACACGGCCAGGTCTCTGACCTCCTCCCTATAGGTTGTCTCATCGTTGTCTGTGATCAGGTCTACCACTGTTGTGTCATCTGCAAACTTAATGATGGTGTTGGAGTCGTGCCTGGCCATGCAGTCATGGGTGAACAGGGAGTACAGGAGGGGACTGAGCACGCACCCCTGTGGAGCTCCAGTGTTGAGGATCAGCGTTGCAGATGTGTTGCTACCTACCTTTACCACCTGGGGGCAGCCCGTCAGGAAGTCCAGGATCCAATTGCAGAGGGAGGTGTTTAGTCCCAGGATCCTTAGCTTAGTGATGAGCTTTGAGGGTACTATGGTGTTGAACGCTGAGCTGTAGTCAATGAATAGCATTCTCACATAAGTGTTCCTTTTGTCCAGGTGGGAAAGGGTAGTGTGGAGTGCAATAGAGATTGCATCATCTGTGGATCTGTTTGGGCGGTGTGCAAATTGGAGTGGGTCTAGGGTTTCTGGGATAATGGTGTTGATGTGAGGCATTACCAACCTTTCAAGCACTTCATGGCTATGGACGTGAGTGCTACAGGTCTGTAGTTATTCAGGCAGGTTGCCTTTGTGTTCTTGGGCACAGGGACTATGGTGGTCTGCTAGAAACAACAAATGTTCCTTTTGTTCCATAAAGATATTTTTTATATCCAAATACCCCCGTTAATTTGGTGCGTTATGCCCAGGAATCCACCGTAAAGAGCGGTCATGACAACGCAGACAAAAATTCCAAATTATATCCCTACATGTCAGACGTTTTTTATAATCAATCCTCAGGGTGTTTTTCAAATATCTATTCGATAATATATCAACCGGGACAGTTGGCTTTTCACTAGGACCGGGAGTAACAATGGCCACCTTTCTCTTTTGCGCACAATTCAGAGCCCCCACCTATCCACTTACGCAATGTGGTTGTTCACGCTCGTTCTTCAAAATAAAAGCCTGAAACTATGTCTGAAGACTGAGAATGGGGGCATGGGCAGGGTAGCCTAGTGGTTAGAGAGTTGGACTAGTAACCGGAAGGTTGCAAGTTCAAACCCCCGAGCTGACAAGGTACAAATCTGTCATTCTTTCCTTAAACAGGCAGGTAACCCACTGTTCCTAGGCAGTCATTGAAGATAAGAATTTGTGCTTAACTGACTTGCCTAGTTAAATAAAGGTTTAAAAAAACTGTTGACACCTTGAGGAAGCGATAGGAAAAGGAATCTGGTTGATATCCCTTTAAAATGGAGCAATGAGAGGCTATGGAACATGGATTTTTCAAAATAGAGCCGCTTCCTGGTTTGATTTTTCTTAGGGTTTCGCTTGCAATATCAGTTCTGTTATACTCACAGACAACATTTTGACCGTTTTGGAAACTTTAGAGTGTTTTCCATCCTAATCTGTCAATTATATGCATATTCTAGCATCTGGTCCTGAGAAATAGGCTGTTTACTTTGGGAACGTAATTTTTCCAAACATAAAAATAGTGCCCCCTAGCTTCAAGGGTTAATTGTAAAACTAACAATGACTCAATAATCCATGCCTTCTGGGAATGCTATTAAGTTCAAAAGTTATGGGCAGAGTTAGAAAGTTGGCTGTCAGAAGTATTACAATGTAAATGTACATTTAATCCGTCTGTCTGCATATTTCAAGACGTCATGAGGGTGCAGTGAGATATCTGATGGGTTGGAAAATACTATTCTTGTTAATTATCTTAAACTGGAATTCAACCAATCCTCCATTGAAAAACCATATGCTTCGTTATCTAAATATTGAAAGGGCATGGAAAATAGGGGTGAGAACAGGTGGATCTGGGCAGGTGTGATGTCATTGATGTTTGTGTGCGTTGGTCTGTATGTTTTTTTTTTTTGTAAAAAGAAATGTGTACAGCCCCCCCACTGTTGTGGTTACTTGAATGTAAAGTACTCTCACAACTAATAGCCTAAGGGAGTGCGGAAGTTTCTGTCTAAATTGTGCAAACCACTGTTTTGGTTTAGTTGTCTGAATGTAAATTACTCTCACCAGTAGTAGGAGAGTGGGAAAGTTTCTCTCTAAAGTCTATAAGCCTGTAAATGCATAATCACATAGTGATTGAGTCAACAAAAGAAGGTGAGAGTCAGATAAGGAAAGTTTGTCGAACGGTAATGAAACACTTGTAAAACAGAACAACAGTCATTTGAATGCGAATAGTCTTCTGGAGCTCTTGCTTTAACTGATTGATAAGTAACTATTTTAGTAGCAGGGCACTGCTGTTCTGTTTCCTGAAGGTGAAAACCCAGTAGCACCTTGTTGAGTAGCTGGATAACCATTGACAAGCATACAAGAAACACACATTCTTCTTATTATTGACCTAAGATAAAGAAAGATGGATTAAGATACAGCAACAGCCACCAGGCCAGAAACAGGTGACGAACCCTCACATTAACAGGCCATTGTGTGACTTTGGCACTGTAGAGAAACTGTGAATATTGGACACTTTGATTGACAGCTGTATGTGTACACTGATAGGCTTGCTTGTCTTGAGACGAACTTCCTGGTAGAGATTAATGTTGGAGAAAAACTATTCTATCATTGAAGAGCATTATTTAGCCTATCACACTACACAGAATTATACAGTTTACTACATCTGCGTATGTGGGTCGTTCCACCAAATAGGTGCCTTTTGAATAGTGTAAATTGGTTAATTTTTAAAATTTAATTTCACCTAATTTTAACATTGTCATAAAAAGCACATGTTCAACTTCATAACTATTTTCCCATCTCAAATGTTAAATTAAAAAGACTATAGTATGTGCCTATTAAGTGCCAAATAAAGTAACATGGTTTACCATAACAGGGTTGAAGACATCGCCTTAATACATCCATAAATCCAATTGTGACAGGAGGATTGGAAGCTTGTTGTGTGTAACAGGGAGTGGTAATTAAATGCAAACTTCACAAAACTGGACATTAAATTGTTCAAACATTTCTAGCCTGTCTATCTAGGTGTAATAGGGTTCATGTGTTATGCTTGACCTGCTCATTTTCCCACCACAAAACACCAGAAAATGGTCAAAAAGAGTAGAACCAGCTCACCTGCTTTACACTATGATGTCGCATAACAGTTCACAAAGCAGGGTCGACCTTAAAATGAGGGACATGTTTTTATTTTATTTTATACCTTAATATGAATCACATGAAATGAATAATAATCTTCAGAAATGACTTTGTCAAAGCAACAAAATAACTACAATGATGGTGTAAACTTGGATAAATGTTGGGGTTACATTTACATTTACATTTAAGTCATTTAGCAGACGCTCTTATCCAGTGAGTTAAAATCCTCCTAGAAGTCACAGGGGATGTACAAAGGGACATGTCAAAATAATGCATTTTATTGAATGTTCCATGTGGTCTATATTAAAGGGCACATCATTTAATATAACATGCTCTTAAAATTCAGTATTTGCGCTCAACATCTACTTAAAATATCAAAGGCACTCGTTTCATTGAACAACCCATGTACAGTTTACTACTGTGAATGTCCCAAAAGATTATATTTTTGTCCCATAGGTATTACTGGAAAGGGGAGATTCAAGATGCGACGGAAATTCTGATGGTAAAGTTACTAAGTAGAGCTATGCTTTCATGTCTCTGGCCAGTCGTTCAGTATTACACTGGTTGTTGAAACCAACTTTCCAGAGTAATAGCTAGGATTTTTCTGCATTGTAGTTGGTGAAGACGAGGACCTCGAAGACCCAAAGGCTCATAGACTATGTCAAGTAAGTTACATTTGCTTTTTTTTTAATAGAAATTATCCCAAGCAGTTGGGTCTCGGGAAACAGAACTTCAGGTCTCAGGAAGGCAGTAGCAAAGGTAACTTAGGCACCTGCTACATAATGTATGTGTTGTTGCTCCTCCCCAGGTCTGTGCATCCCTATGAGACTCCAGAGGTGCTTAGCTTCCCTGTGGAGGACGGGAGCCTGCCCTATTTGAAGTGGGTGGATGAGGCTGTTCCTGACGACTGACCAGTGAGGGAGAATATCCTCAATGACTTGTGATCTTATTGGAAGTGAATCTCCAATCTATTGGTTAACCGGAGAGTAAGGCAACAGCGATTGGCTGGGAACCAGCAAGCTTTGGATTGGCTTGAGGGGTTCCAAGTTCAAACTCTTGCTTTTGAACTTGATCCACAGATGCTAAATGTTTAGCTCCTCCCACCATGACATTGATATTGACTCATAGTTGTTTTGCCTCTGTTTTATACAGGTCCTGTTGTTGCCATTGAAATTCCGAGCTTGACATGACCTCAACGTTCAATGTCAGTTTGTCAGAGCTGAAAGAGTTTGTAGCTCCAGATCTGCAGATAATTATCTCAAAAAAACATTAAACATTAAATAATAATATTCAGTGTTGATTCAAGGTATTAGTTACATTAGACTGTTTATTTAAAATTTATATTGTATTGTATTCCTAAAACATCAGATTCATTGTTAGATTAAATCACATTCCTTTTACTTATCTGGTTTCTCTCTAGATGAGAGCACCCCTGTTTACCGTTTCACTGTGAACCAAAAAGTTGATTGCACTGCATTTTGAGAGGGAATCTTGAACACTGTTTGTGTTCTAAGGATAACTTTTTGTAATATATGATGGCACAAATACGTTCCTTATTCCTTAAGGTGATACATACAGTTTAAGTCAGAAGTTTACATACACCTTAACCAAATACATTTAAACTCTGTTTTTCACAATTCCTGACATTTAAGCCAAGTAAAAATTCCCTGTCTTAAGTCAGTTAGGATCACCACTTTATTTTAAGAATGTGAAATGTCAGAATAATAGTAGAGAGAATGATTTATTTCAGCTTTTATTTCTTTCATCACAATCCCAGTGGGTCAGTAGTTTACATAAACTCAATTGGTATTTGGTAACATCGCCTTTACATTTTGCTTTGATATATCCACATCATTTTCCCGCCTCATGATGCCATCTATTTTGTGAAGTTAACCAATCCCTCCTGCAGCAAAGCACCCCCACGACATGATGCTGCCACCCCCGGGCTTCATGGTTGGATAGTATTCTTCGGCTTGCAAGCGTCCCCTTTTCTCCCAAACATAACAATGGTCATTATGGCCAAACAGTTCTATTTTTTTTTCATCAAAAAAAAAAAAGTACGATCTTTGTCCCCATGTGAAAAGTACGATCCTTGTCCCCATGTGCAGTTGCAAGCCATAGTCTGTTTTTTATTGGGCAGTGGCTTCTTCCTTTTGAGGGGCCTTTCAGTTAATGTGAAATAGGACTCATTTTACTGTGGAAATAGAAACTTCTGTACCTGTTTCCTCCAGCATCTTCACAAGGCCCTTTGCTGTTGTTCTGGGATTGATTTGCACTTTTTCGACACCAAAGTACGCTCATCTCTAGGGAACAGAACGTGTCTCCTTCCTGAGTGGTATGACGGCTGCATGGTCCCATAGTGTTTATACTTGCGTACTATTGTTTGTACAGAGGAACGTGGTACCTTCAGGCATTTGGAAATTGCTCCCAAGGATGAACCAGACTTGTGGAGGTCTGCAATATTTTTTCTGAGGTCTTGGCTGATTTCTTTTGATTTTCCCATGATGTTAAGCAAAGAGGCACTCCGTTTGACGGTTGGCCTTGAAATACATCCACAGGTACAGCTCCAATTGACTCAAATTATGTCAATTAGCCTATCAGAAGCTTCTAAAGCCATGACATCATTTTCTGGAATTTTCCAAGCTGTTTAAAGGCACAGTCAACTTAGTGTATGTAATCCTCGGACCCACAGGAATGGTGATACAGTGACTTATAAATTAAATAATCTGAAAACAATTTTGGGAAAAATTTGTCATGCACAAAGTAGATGTCCTAACCGACTTGCCAAAACTATAGTTTGTAAACAAGAAATTTGTGGAGTGGTTGAAAAACTAGTTTTAATGACTCCAACCTAAGTGTATGTAAACTTCCGACTTCAACTGTATACGTTGTACGTACCACGTACAAGTCTGAATTTGATGGTGGGGTGGGAGCTTTTACAGTTCATATTTTTTTAAAGAGAATGTTTATTGAAAGACAAATATTGAATCTATTTCCACATTCATATACCCTATCCATATTTTCAGTTGTTTTTGCCTTACGTAAAGAAGAGATTAGGAGCATGCACTACCACTCAAATTCAATGTATACTGTAGTTTGTTGTGTTTATGCATCTTTAGCCAGTGATCCGTGGCTCTTAGATCCAGAGAGAAAGCTGTGTCCACATTAAACACATCCCCCTGGGTGCACAGAGAATAAAGGTCCAGCTGTCCAGGTCCCAGACGGATCCGGGCCTGGTGAAAGCAGGGACTGGGTAACACACATTAAAGCAGTCTGGTCACTGTTTACATTGGATATGGAACTGAGCTCTGGTTTATAGACACACACACACAGTGAACATAGTGTACACTGACTGACTGAACGGTTTTCTCAAACAGGCCCAGTCTGAGGGGATTGACTTATCATGGTACAATTGTCAGAGGAAGTTTTGTTTGCTTCCTCTGAGACTTACATACCAATGCTGGTTAAACCATTCTATAATTTGATGCAGCCATACTCGCTTACCTCGCTGAAGTTAGAATGGGGGTTAGTCCCCAATTCTGGCATCAAGGCCTCACAAAGGAAATGCCGACATTGCTAAGTAAGGTTTTGTTCCTGTGGATTTACCAATAATCCACTTTACACCAAAGGTCAGCAGATGGATGTGGAAGGGGTATGTCCTAACTGATTTATGTCCGTGAATGAGTGACTGACTGGGTTTTGTAGGTTAGATGGGGACACTACAGACACTATTTTGAAATTGTCAAGTGCTGCAGTAATATTGCAATGCCATTAGAGGGCACTGCTACTGTAGGGTACTCATCACACACATCCAATAACTTTGGACTTCTAACACTTCACATATTATTCTAGTTTAAGTGGTATATTTCCTAAGAGATTTTTACATTTGTTGTCATTTAGCAGACGCTCTTATCCAGAGCAACTTACAATAGTAGAATACAGTTCTGTGTTTATTTTCATAGTGGTCACCCCCGGAAATTGAGCTCAACCCTGAGCTGTGTTCGAATAACTGTACTAACATATTGTATACTACATACTTAATGAGTATATACTACATACTATATACTATTAGTTCATTTTAGTGTACTGTAAACGGAACAGTATCCTTTCAGTTGAGCGTCTAGCTCTTCTCCGGACTACCGGAAGTTGATGCTGTTGCTTTGCAACCTCTTGCTAGCTAGTTAGCATAAACAAATGACTAGTTAGACATTTTATGAATTCGGGTGTGTTTCCAGAGTGCGCTCATACATTCAGAGCATTGTCAGATTGTCCGTTTGTAAAGAGCGTTACGCTCTCTCGGAGAACACACTGGACGCTCGGGCGGAGGAGTAGGGTTGATTTGAGCATTCTGACCTTACAACGGCAGTCAAGCACCCAAGCTAACGTTGCTAGCTACTTCCAGACACAAATGAGTGTGATCACTCGGACCATTTCACTTGCCCTAGCAGAGCAGGGTAGGCAGTTTTCATGTTATCTAGAGCGTTGGTGATTAACTGTGTTACTGGCAACAATTTAAAAACAATTTTTTACTGACTATCTGACACCGGCCAAATTCATTATTCTGTGCTCACATGAGTGCAGTGATGCCAACTTGGCAGTTTTGTTGCTAGATTTAGCAAATTTTCCGACTACCCTCGCAACGTTTTTTTCAAACAGCACCTAGCAACAAATTTAGCTACTTTTTAAAATGCATTTTCCCTCTAAATGACACAAAAATGATTTTCTCTGTCACACACTCAGTCACAACACACGTGCCTGGCTCCAAAAGTGCATTGTGAGTGACGTCAGCAGCAGGCGAGCAGCAATTTCAGCAAATTGCAAATCATTGTTGGCTGACTGCAGCAGCAGTAGTACGGGTTCGACGAGCCAAACCCAATGAATATAGTTCGTCACGAATGTTTGATCTTGAACAGAACTTACAACATGTCTCAATCAAATTTGTACAGCCAGAAGAACAGAAAAGAGTGGGAGTCTGTACCTGAACAAATGTCAAATCATATTTTTCCTTGAGATGGCCAGTCAATTTGACTAACGTTATTGTGTATTCTACGTAATGACGCAGTTTTACATTATCACGCAATGACATCACAACGTAATTTAGCAACAAATCAATCTGCCTCTAGCAACTTACCCTGAAAATTAGTTGGCAACACTGCATGAGGGCTCTGAAATCAAAATCGGAGTAAGTAGCCAGAGCAAATTTATGAAAGCTTCCGAACGTCCATTGAGAACGCACAATGACTAGCCCATACATAATATACTGGTAAGTTTGATGTATAAGTAGCCAACTAACGTAAGGTGATTAGCCAACATACCGGTACATACTGCTGTAATGATATGCCATAAGGACAGAGTAGCTAACAAATTGTCAGCCAACATAACGTGTACGGTAATTTATTTGAAATGTAATTACTTTATTACATTGCTCAACATTTTGTTAACATTTGTCATAAATAGTTAAAGCAATGAATTTGTATCAGCTATTGTTGGACTTCAGTTGCATATTTTTAGCTGTTTTCTTCAAATCTGAAAACGATGTGACGCCAAGCCCAATTCCTGAAGAATTGCATTATGGGCCCTAAAGTACAGAAATAGTGTCCTCCTCGTGTATACTTCATATTTTGGCAAATTTAGCACGAAATCTGGGAATTTTTGGCATACTAACTATATCAATACTATGACCAATAAGCATACTATATACTAAATTCACGTCACAAATAGTACGGTTAGTGTGGATAGTGTGAGTATTTGAACACAGCTCTGGTGTTGCACGTGCCATGCTCTACCAACTGAGCCACATGGGACCACAATAGAGAGCAATAGTAATGGCTTCTTTTGGTAGGCACTAATGGCGGCTAACTCCGCCATGGCACGTTGGCCAAAGCCTATGGGTATTTTTTTAGGGGTTTTGGATAAATGGCGAAAATAAGATCTACAATAAACACAGGCTTAGGAGATCTTATTATACATTTTGTTCTATCTTCATCAACTAATGTCGCCTACTGGGAATTTCTAAACATTTATGTAAATCAAAACAAGCACATTAATCACACTAAAGCTTCAAAATTCATAAAGGTCATGTTAGCTGACTGATATTATCTCATAGAACAAAACATACAAGATTTCCCAAGCCGGTTTTAACCTCAGACCTTATTTTCTGAGTTTATTCCAAAATCCTATTCTTTCTCCTTTTACTAACTAGATGTATAAAATGCTAACTAATTTCCGTTCTTTAGGACTACAAGCTGGCAAGCTCTATGTGAACATCATGTCACCATACTAAGCTTGGGAGAAAAGCAGTGTAAAGAAGTAAGGTTGGGTTTTGTAAAGAAGTAAGGTTGGGTTTGAAAATGTTTTTAGTTTTGTTGTAGATTAATAAAAAAAAATGGCAGGTGATACAATTGGCATGACTATGCATTTATTCTAATAACTGAATACATAGGCTAATGGAATATAGCTTTTTCCCCACAGAAACATACACAGGGTATACAAAACATTATGAACACCTGTTCTTTCCGTGACTGACCAGGTGAAATCTATGATCCCTTATTGATGCCACTTGTTAAATACACTTCAATAAGTGTAGATGAAGGGAGGAGATAGGTTAAAGAAGGATTTTTAAGCCTTGAGACAATTGAGCCATGGATTGTGATTATGTGCCATTCAGAGGGGGAATGGGCAAGACAAAAGATTTAAGTGCCTTTGAACAGGGTATGGTAGTAGGTGCCAAGCTTACCGGTTTGAGTGTGTCAAGAACCGCAATACTGCTTTTCATGCTCAACAGTTTCCCATGTGTATCAAGAATGGTTCACCACCCAAAGGACATTCCGACAACTTCACACAATTGTGGGAAGCATTGGAGTCAACATGGGCCAGCCTCCCTGTGCAACGCTTTCGACACCTTGTAGATCCATGCCCCAACATATTGAGACTGTTCTGATCGCAAAAGTTGGTGCAACTCAATATTAGGACACTCCTAACTCAGTGTATTATTTATCCTCCAAATAAATACATAGAGTGAAATCAATATTTACAGGACATATAGAGCCACTATATTAAACCAGTAACTGTATGGTGACCAATTACATTGACAATAACAAAGAACATGATATTGATACTGTTGATAGTAGTTTTTCAAGTCACAACTCCAGTAAGCTCTGTTCTCAACATGACCTCAAAAACTCACTGCTATATTTAATGACAACTCCCTGGCAATCTCATTCCAGCTCCTCATTTCTCTATCTCCTGCTCCTAAATGTTTCTACTCCTATATCTCACTCCTGTACTCTGACCCCATTGAAGATTGTCCACCGTCCAAGTGGTGACCTCCCTGCTGTTTTCTCCGGTTTGGCCTTCTGAGGAGGCTGGAGTATCTCCGTCCACTGAAAAGCGCAATATAGTGGGTGACATTAGCTTCAGGGGACAAATCATAGCGTTTAAAAACTATAGTACACAAGAGTATATGTAAAGTATAAAGTATTTAGGTGAGTATACAAATTAATAATTAGTAGGGAAATATCTTACTGTTTTTTAAATGTGAAATACTGGAGTGTCTATGGTTATTTATCTTCAAATAATGTTATTGGTGAAAAAAGACAATGGCCACGTCCGAATACCCATACTTGCATTCTAAATAGTAAGCATTTTAGGTATGCAAAAATTGAATGTTTTATAGCATGTGAAATTTAGAAAATGAGTATGCTTTAAATGCCAGGACGTTACACTCATTTCGGCTTTTCATCTTTTAGAATTCGCTGCACACTTATCCTTCTGCTTTCACCAAGAGCCCAGAACTGATCACATCAGAGATAGAGAGAAGTGTGTCTCTGTGGCCCTGGGCCCCACACATTCCTTATTGTTGTTGACTTAAGAAGTCCTGTCACAGAGACACAAAGAGCTGCAATAGAGGAGCAACTTGCCTGCCTCGCAGAGAAGGTGTGGATAAACAACATAGTTCTCTTCACCAGCGGGGATCAGCTGGGAGACAAAACTATAGAGGAGCACATTGAAAACGGGTGAAGATCTCTAATGGCTTGTTGGTAGATGTGGAGACAGGTACCATGTTTTCAGCAAGAAGATGTTTGAAGACTACTCAGAAGTCAAAGAGCTGCTGGAGAAGATAGACAGTCTAACATTGTGGCAGAAAAGAGAGGAGGCAGAATATTTCAATGTTTTCAGGGCCATCTTCTCGGTATCCTCCAGTAGCTCTTTGACCTGAGAGCTATTCCCCCTGTTCCCATAGTTGAAAATGTGATATCTGTTCCCACAATTTCTTAAAAGATTTTGAATGCTTTTTTCTTTTACTCTATGATTGTGCCCTGCAGTATGTCTGCTCCAGTGAACAGCACCATGGTCTTCCCTAGTAGCCCCGTTCGTCGCTCCACAGACCTCCACTGGGGGTCTGTGAATGATGAGCACGTTAATGACCAGGAGGAGAGCATGAGGTTTGGGGAACACTGACAAACCCAGTCCACAATATCTTGCTCGGGTGAGAAAGCTGTGGAATTATTCTGTCAGCCAGAAGTGTCTACCACCACCACTCTCCTTCCTACCACCTCAGCCTGTGCCTTCTGGTGCTTGGAGGTCCACTGCCCAAATGCATTTATGCCCAGGATGGTGTTTCCTGTAGAGCTCTTGACAGCATTCCACCCCCCTCCTCCCCCAGAAGCACCATCCTCAACTCTGAGAGCAGCTGAGCTGCACCTATAATGAGAATGTGTCTTTTCAGTCTAAAATGTTGTATCAATGTCGAAATTTTAGGACATTCCTCTTTGTTAGTGATGAACAGTTTGCTGAGACCGGCCTATAAGAGTTCTGATACAATTTATCTTGTAAAAATAGAAATATTTCACTTAAAAAGTGCAACAGTAGTGTGTCAGAAAATGTAAGCATTGCGTAAGGCCGGCGGACACTAACCACAAGGCCACTGAGTTGGTGAGAAAATGTACTCACACCTAAAGAGAGTTTCTTATTGTTTCTGGATAACTTCAGCCTCTTCTTGTGTCTCTTCCAGCACCTGAGAAATGTCTCCCATCACCACAGAATGCCCGGTCTCTGCCAACATGTTGTCGATCTTCTCCAATAGTTCTTCTACTTGTCCTTCACCCCCTTTCCTCTTTTTGTAACAAGCATGGTTCCTGTTCCCACATATGCTAACAAACCTCCACAAGGACTCCTCTCTCAATGTGTTGCTCTATGATCTGGTGTTGTAGAAAGTCTCCAAAAGTGAAAAGCACTATGGTGTCTCTCTGGACTGTATCCCCCAGTAGACCAAGGTGTTGGTCCACTGAGCGCAGGTACTAGGTCTGCAGGGATCACCAGCAACACAGCGTCTGGGGCAAGCTCAGCACATCTCCTGATCTCCTGCTGCTCAGTGTCTTGCACGGGAAAATCACTCCAGTCAACAGTGTCCACAACAGTCACCTGCCTAATGATAACAACAGTAACAGTAAATCAACATCAGATTTTTCAAAACAATCAGACAGCAACATCATCAATAATTACGTCCACAACAGTCACCTGCCAAATGATTTTTTAAAAAAAGTAAAAGTAATCAACATCATATTTTCATCATCAGACAGTAACAACATAATCAACATCATATTTTCATCATCAGACAATAACAACATCATCAACATCATCAATAATTATGATTTTATTGAGTGTTATTTTTCTTGCCCCCTCAAGGTACTTTTCATACATATAGGTGATGGGATTCAGGAAGCTGAGTGTTTGGTGCTAGTTCCTACTGTTGTCTATTGGGGTTGTGTCACAAAGCATCATGGAGTTTTGCATGTGTTAAGATGAACATGTTCCAGATAAATGCTTGAACTGATTCATTTCTCCTGTCTCATCATTATTCCATTGTTATAAAGACGTGATTATGAAACCCACAAGATATAATCCCCTAAAGTATTTTATTTTATTTTTTTATTTCACCTTTATTTAACCAGGTAGGCTAGTTGAGAACAGGTTCTCATTTGCAACTGCGACCTGGCCAAGATAAAGCATAGCAGAGTGAACAGACAACACAGAGTTACACATGGAGTAAACAATTAACAAGTCAATAACACAGTAGATAAAAAAAAGGGGAGTCTATATACAATGTGTGCAAAAGGCATGAGGAGGTAGGCGAATAATTACAATATTGCAGATTAACACTGGAGTGATAAATGATCAGATGGTCATGTACAGGTAGAGATATTTGTGTGCAAAAGAGCAGAAAAGTGAATAAATAAAAACTGTGGGGATGAGGTAGGTGAAAATGGGTGGGCTATTTACCAATAGATTATGTACAGCTGCAGCGATCGGTTAGCTGCTCAGATAGCTGATGTTTGAAGTTGGTGAGGGAGATAAAAGTCTCCAACTTCAGCGATTTTTGCAATTCGTTCCAGTCACAGGCAGCAGAGTACTGGAACGAAAGGCGGCCGAATGAGGTGTTGGCTTTGGGGATGCTCAATGAGATACACCTGCTGGAGCGCGTGCTACGGATGGGTG
This sequence comes from Oncorhynchus nerka, assembly GCF_034236695.1. Taxonomy (NCBI): domain Eukaryota; kingdom Metazoa; phylum Chordata; class Actinopteri; order Salmoniformes; family Salmonidae; genus Oncorhynchus; species Oncorhynchus nerka. Next base: position 23,757,687 of record NC_088399.1, read on the forward strand.
TTGCCATCGTGACCAGTGAGCTGAGATAAGGCGGAGCTTTGCCTAGCATGGCCTTGTAGATGACCTGGAGCCAGTGGATCTGGCGACGAATATGTAGCGAGGGCCAGCCGACTAGAGCATACAAGTCGCAGTGGTGGGTAGTATAAGGTGCTTTAGTGACAAAACGGATGGCACTGTGATAAACTGCATCCAGTTTGCTGAGAAGAGTGTTGGAAGCCATTTTGTAGATGACATCGCCGAAGTCGAGGATCGGTAATCATCCCCTTGGCATTTTTCCTATTTTGTTGCATTGGAACCTGTAATTTAAATGGATTTTTATTTGGATTTCATGTAATGGACATAGACAAAATAGTCCAAATTGGTGAAGTGAAATGAAAAAAAAAACTTTGTGCGTATGTATTCACCCCCTTTGCTATGAAGCCCCTAAATAAAATCTGGTGCAACCAGTTACCTTCAGAAGTCACATAATTAGTTAAATAAAGTCAATCTAAGTGTCACATGATCTGTCAATTGATCTCAGTACATATACACTTGTTCTGAAAGGCCCCAGAGTCTGCAACACCCCTAAGCAAGGGGCACCATGAAGACCAAAGAGCTCTCCAAACAGGTCAGGGACAAAGTTGTGGAGAAGTAGAGATCAGGGTTGGGTTATAAAAAAATATCAGAAACATTGAACATCCCACAGAGCACCATTTAATTCATTATTAAAAATGAAAAGAATATGGCACCACAACAAACCTGCCAATCTACTTGTGTACATGTAGAATTGTTTTATTTTGTCCATGGCAATATTATTTCCAGTGGACCTTAAGATTGTCTTGTATTGCACATACTTCACCTGTTGATTCACACTGACCTTGTAATGGGAATTACAAATGTTTTTGTAGTTATTACATTATTTCTTTTAAGGTAAGGTTCTTTTAAGCTCGCTATGACTGGCGCAAATACAACACCTTTCATCACCCCGAGAATCTCATCCCCACAGTGAAGCATGGTGGTGGCAGCATGTTTTTCATCGGCAGGGACTGGGGAACTGGTCAGAATTGAAGGAACAATAGATGGCGCTACATGCAGGGAAATTCTTAAGGGAAACCTGTTTCAGTCTTCCAGAGATTTGAGACTGGAACGGAGTTTCACCTTCCAGCAGGACAATGACCCTAAACATACTGCTAAAGCAACACTCGAGTGGTTTAAGGGGAAACATGAAAATGTCTTGGAATGGCCTAGTCAAAGCCCAGACCTCAATCCAATTGAGAATCTGTGGTATGACTTAAAGATTGCTGTACACCAGCGGAACCCATCCAACTTGAATGAGCTGGAGCAGTTTTGCCTTGAAGAATGGGCAAAACTCCTAGTGGCTAGATGTGCAAAATTTATAGGGACATACCCCAAGAGACTTGCAGCTGTAATTGCTGCAAAATATGGCTCTACAAAGTATTGACTTTGGGTGGGGGTGAAAAGTTATGCATGCTCAAGTTTTCAGTTCTTTTGTCTTATATCTCGTTTGTTTCACAATAAAAAATATTTAGCATCTTCAAAGTGGTAGGCATATTGTGTAAATAAAATGATACAAACCCCCCAAAAATCCATTTTAATTCCAGGTTGTAAGGCAAAAAAATTGTAAAAATGCCAACAGGGTGAATATATTCGCAAGCCACTGTCAAGTTGAAAACTGTTATTTTCTGTGTTACAGTCTAGGCTAATGATAGCTCGACACTTGCCTCTGCAATACACTATGCTATCTAGGAGAGAGAGTTAGCATCGTCATGGACAGCAGGAAAGGATTTCAGACTGATGTCAAAGCAGAAAACAACATGATTAAAAAGGGAGGAATATACAGTGATTAAAGGAAAGGATATTTATTCAACTGTACGATGAATAAAAAAACTGCACAATGAGCGAACTTGAGGATAAAACGGCAGCGTGTGAAATTCCTCAAGATCACTTGACTGAGGAAAACATTGCAGTGCTTGAGGACAATATTGAAGTGGGTGCCAATCATGAGCCTATTGAGAAACATTGGAAACATTGGAAGGTTTGATGAAAGTATTGAGCAGTGGTGCTCATATATGGTGAATTCAGAAAGAGTTGGACATCATGTGAACTGGGACAGCTTAATCCTAACGCGTTTACTTCTTGGTCTGACAACAGAAAGTTTAACCTATTGTTATGGGCTAGGCGTCCCGCTAGCGGGACACCTGTCGACAACTTCCTGTGAAATTGGAGGGCGTGCAATTCAAATCAATAATCGTAAATATCATTGATATTAAACATTTAGGTACATACAAGAGTGTTAAACTGGTTAAACGTTTAAATTGTTTTTTATCTAACTGCACTGTCCGATTTACAATAGGCGTTTACAATGAAAGCATGCCATGCGATTGTTTGAGGACGGCGCCCCACATCAAAATATTTATTCACCAGCACAGGTTCCATAAATTCACAAACAGCAATTAAATATTAACTTACTTTTTGAAAATCTTCCTCTGATTTGTCATCTAAAGGGTCCTAGCTACAAAATGTAGTGCCATTTTGCTAGATAAAATCCTTCTTTATATCCCAAAAAGTCAGTTTAGTTGGCGCCATCAATTTGAGAAATCCACTCGTTCAACATGCAGAGAAAGGAATCCAAAAAGCTACCTCTAAACTTTGCTGAAACAAGTCAAAATATGTTTCTATTTAATCCTCACATACACTAAAATGTAATTAAACTATAATATTTCATACGGAAAGAAGTATGTTCAATAGGAAAGAGATATTTGCAGGTGTGCCCCCTCTTCATCGCGCGTGGGCGCATTCAAGAATTTCCAAGTCTGTATCACAGTACTAAAACTCCTTATTCTTCATTTTGGAAGAAACAAGCCTGAAGCCTTGAACAAAGACTGTTGACATCTAGTGGAAGCCATAGGAATTGCAATCTGGGAGCTGGATTTGGTTATGCCCCTATACTTTCCATTGTAAGAGCATGGGCTCTCAAAACAAAAATCTGGTTGGTCTCCACATGATAAAAATCACATCACTTCATTGTTGAGATATTATAAAGGGGGGCAGAGCAAGCTTCAAACAAGATGCCCACCCCCCGAAGCACACAGCTTTTTTAAATGTTTTGATGTTAAGGTAATAAAACTGTCATAAATAATGCACTGTGCCACATTGCTATATGCACACTATATACTCGTGCATCAAAATACATTAAAAGGTTGTCAACATTGCCTAAATTGTGTAATTCAGAAATGTTTTGTTGTTGTCCCACTTTACCAACCATAGCTACCTAAAGTGATAAAGTAGGACAGCATGTAGTAACTAAAGTGGGACAGTCTTATAGACTTTTCCAATGGAGGAAAGAGATCCAGTTTACATTAGGGACCCCTGTACTTACGTTAGGCAGGGCTCTGGTTAATGTAATACTATATCCTGTACATTTTTTCCTTGTAGTACTGTTATTAGTACTGTTATTTGAATGAATTCAGAAAAAGTGGGAGACCTTTTGCATTTCTGTCTTCTGTAACCTCTTCAGACATCTATCCAACATATTGGCCCAACACATGATACATTTCCGAAATCCACAGATGTTCCCTAATCCCACATGTTCATTGTTATCGGGGTACAATTGGGTCTATAATAAAGATGTCTCAGTTCATCTAACCTGCTGTCCCACTCTACCAGATGCCAACAAAAATATGGTTTTGACTCCTGTGAATATGATGTAAAAATGTGTTTTGTGTGTGATTAGGAAACAACTTGAGGATTTCATAAATGTATCATGTGTTGGGTTAGTATGTTGGTAGATGTCTAAAGAGGTTACAGAAGATGGAAACAGTTTGAAAATGTTGTTCTTGCAAATGACATATGAGGACTAAAGTGTGCCTACATTTTTTTGTGTAATGGGGCTAAAGACATTTAATTTACTACGCAGCCTTCTACAGACAGACAGGCCAGGTAATAAGATGTATGGGGATATTGTGGAAATACTGAAAGGACACTTTTCACCAAAACCACTAGTTATTGCTGAAAGGTTTAGGTTTCGCGGAAGAAATCAGGAAGAGGGAGAATCAGTGACAATGTTTGAAACGGCATTAAATAAACTATCAGAGCACTGAGAGTTTCATGATGTTCTAAATGACACCATTAGAGACAGTCTAGTATGTAGGCTATGGAGTGAAGCTACACAAAAAAAGACTATTGACTGAAAGTAATCTGACCTTAGCAAAGGCTATTGAAGTCAGTGTGTCCGTGGAACTCCCAAAGATTGGAAAGCAGCTGCGGTCATCCCCCTCTTCAAAGGGGGGGACACTCTTGATCCAAACTGCTATAGACCTATATCTATCCTACCATGCCTTTCTAAGGTCTTCGAAAGCCAAGTCAACAAACAGATTACCGACCATTTCGAATCTCACCATACCTTCTCTGCTATGCAATCTGGTTTCAGAGCTGGTCATGGGTGCACCTCAGCCACGCTCAAGGTCCTAAACGATATCTTAACCGCCATCGATAAGAAACATTACTGTGCAGCCGTATTCATTGATCTGGCCAAGGCTTTCGACTCTGTCAATCACCACATCCTCATCGGCAGACTCGACATTTGGTTTCTCAAATGATTGCCTCGCCTGGTTCACCAACTACTTCTCTGATAGATTTCAGTGTGTCAAATCGGAGGGTCTGCTGTCCGGACCTCTGGCAGTCTCTATGGGGGTGCCACAGGGTTCAATTCTTGGACCAACTCTCTTCTCTATATACATCAATGAGGTCGCTCTTGCTGCTGGTGAGTCTCTGATCCACCTCTACGCAGACGACACCATTCTGTATACTTCCGGCCCTTCTTTGGACACTGTGTTAACAACCCTCCAGGCAAGCTTCAATGCCATACAACTCTCCTTCCGTGGCCTCCAATTGCTCTTAAATACAAGTAAAACTAAATGCATGCTCTTCAACCGATCGCTACCTGCACCTACCCGCCTGTCCAACATCACTACTCTGGACGGCTCTGACTTAGAATACGTGGACAACTACAAATACTTAGGTGTCTGTTTAGACTGTAAACTCTCCTTCCAGACCCATATCAAACATCTCCAATCCAAAATTAAATCTAGAATTGGCTTCCTATTTCGCAACAAAGCATCCTTCACTCATGCTGCCAAACATACCCTTGTAAAACTGACCATCCTACCAATCCTCGACTTTGGCGATGTCATTTACAAAATAGCCTCCAATACTCTACTCAACAAATTGGATGCAGTCCATCACAGTGCAATCCGTTTTGTCACCAAAGGCCCATATACTACCCACCATTGCGACCTGTACGCTCTCGTTGGCTGACCCTCGCTTCATACTCGTCGCCAAACCCACTGGCTCCATGTCATCTACAAGACCCTGCTAGGTAAAGTCCCCCTTTATCTCAGCTCGCTGGTCACCATAGCATCTCCCACCTGTAGCACACGCTCCAGCAGGTATATCTCTCTAGTCACCCCCAAAACCAATTCTTTCTTTGGCCGCCTCTCCTTCCAGTTCTCTGCTGCCAATGACTGGAACGAACTACAAAAATCTCTGAAACTGGAAACACTTATCTCCCTCACTAGCTTTAAGCACCAACTGTCAGAGCATCTTACAGATTACTGCACCTGTACATAGCCCACCTATAATTTAGCCCAAACAACTACCTCTTTCCCAACTGTATTTAATTAATGTATTTATTTTGCTCCTTTGCACCCCATTATTTTTATTTCTACTTTGCACATTCTTCCATTGCAAAACTACCATTCCAGTGTTTTACTTGCTATATTGTATTTACTTTGCCACCATGGCCTTTTTTGCCTTTACCTCCCTTCTCTCCTCATTTGCTCACGTTGTATACAGACTTGTTTATACTGTATTATTGACTGTATGTTTGTTTTACTCCATGTGTAACTCTGTGTCGTTGTATCTGTCGAACTGCTTTGCTTTATCTTGGCCAGGTCGCAATTGTAAATGAGAACTTGTTCTCAACTTGCCTACCTGGTTAAATAAAGGTGAAATAAATAAAATAAAAACTAGCTGCTAAAGAGGCTCAGCAGTTGGATTTGTCAGGACAAGTGCAGAGTTGCAACTGAAAATCAGAGACGGGGAAATCGAGACACATGCTTCCGCTGTGGCAAAGCGGGACATTAGGTATCTACATATTGATATAAGGACATGGATTGCTGAGCCCGTGGTAAAAGGGCCACATCAAACGAGCCTGCAGAAACAAAAAGAGCTCAGAGAAAACGTAAATGACTCAAAACAAGAAAGAGACATTCCAATGAAAGGAAAAGAGATGCTCTTGAGCAGGAGAACACAGATGTGAGTTACTCAGACGAGGAAGTCACACTGAATATACTGACTGTAGCTGTGGAGCTGCACCTTGCTAGGGGGCAGCCGGTGAGTATGGAGTTTGACATAGGGCAGCTGTATCTCTTATGTCAGACACAGTCTACAAAAAGACATTGAAACTCCTTCCACTTCAGCCAGCACATATCATGTTGAAGACTTATCCAGGTGAATCTGTTGCTGGGAGACATCACTGAGGTCATAGTTCCGTTGAACGGGCAAACTGAAAAGCTGCCACTCTACGTGTGAAAGGAGACTATCCATCACTACTGGGACATCCGTGGCTGGAGAAAATCACACGGGGCATCAGTGCATACAATCACACATGGAGACACAGATCTACCTGCCATCTTAAAGATAAGTCTTTAATGGAGAGCTGGGTAGTATGAAAGACATTACATTAATATTAAGCCAGGCAGTTAACCAATGTTTCTGAAATGCTATCAGACCAAAAGTCAAGGCTGACTAGGACGCTCTAGTCAAGAACAAAGTGCTGGAGCTGGTTAGCGTGAATGAATGGGCTACACCCATCGTACCATTCCTTAAGAAGGATGGTGGAACCAGGGATATGTGGAGACTTTAAAAAGTCACAGTTAAGTTAACCCTGTGTTAACCCTGCGTTATCTGCTGAGCAGTGTCCGCTACCACACAGACTACCTTTTCGCGGGTTGTTTAGCTGGGGGACTAAAGTTTTAAAAATCAACCTCTGCCAAGCCTACTTGCAGATGCACATGGATGAATATTCAAAGGATCCACTGACCGTTGTGACACACAAGGAGCTCTTCAGGTACTCTCGTCTACCGTTTGGAATCACAAGTATGCCAGCACTGTTCCAGATCTTGAATGGATTGCCAGGAGAACAACACTACCTGCATGACATCCTCATTACTGGAAAAGATCAAGAGGACCACCTCCAGAACCTGGATGTGACCTTACAGATATTGAAGGACTACAGACTGAGAGTTCGCAACGACAAAATGTCCATTCTTCCAATCATTGGTTGAATACCTCGGCCATATCATCGATGCCACAGGCTTTCATAGAGCTCTGTCCAAGGTCAAGGCTATCTTGGATGCCCCAGCTCCTCAGAACCTCAGCCAATTACGTCATTTCAAGGGGTTACTGAATAACTAAAGACGTTTCATTCCGAGCTTAGCAACGAAACTGCTATATCTATATTGTGCCAAATAAAGTAACAGGGTTGATGATTTCATTTGAAATCAGACATAAATATTCTTGTGACAGGGGGATTGGAAACTTGAGTGCATCAGGGAGTGCCAAATTAATGCAAGTTAATAAATACATGTAAAAAACAATTCTAGCCTGTCTAGCTATGGTTAACGTTGATGCTACGCTGTGATGCTTGATGTGTTATCGACCCACTCAGTTTTCCAGCACAAAACACCAGAAAATAGCCAAAAAGGGTAGAACTAGCTCACCTGATTTACGCTATGATTTGGATATTAGTTAAATGTTTTTTTAAATTTTTTGTTTTTAAAAGGAAATAGTTTCACTGTAATTCGTCGTCTGAAGAGGAGTAAGGATCGGATCAAGATGCAGCGTGGTAAGTGTCCATAATTTTAATGTCCATAACTTCAATCAAAGAAAGCACTGAACACTGAATACAAAAATAACAAAAGAAACGTGAAGAAACTAAACCGAAACAGTACTGTGTGGCGACAAACACTGACACGGAAACAAACACCCACAAACCAACAGTGAAACCCAGGCTGCCTAAGTATGATTCTCAATCAGAGACAACTAACGACACCTGCCTCTGATTGAGAACCATACTAGGCCGAAACAGAAACCAAACATAGAAAAACAAACATAGACTGCCCACCCCAAATCACGCCATGACCATACTAAATAAAGACAAAACAAAGGAAATAAAGGTCAGAATGTGACATTCACCATTTTAAAATCACAGTTCAGATCACGGAACAGGGTTGACCTTAAAATGAGGTAAATATTATTTGTATTTTTTTATGAATCACTAATTACATGAAATAAATAATGCTCCTCAGAAATTACTTTGTCAAAGCAAAATAACTAGTGTTTTACAATGATGGTGAATCTTGCATATATTTTGGGGTTAAATGAGTTTAAAGTACATGTTATATTGTATATATATTTTATTTGTTGTGTTTTGTTTTGTTTCCTGTTTGGAACCCAGAGAGGTGGCAAATTGCGGATCCTAATAAAATACTAAATACTAAAATCTTCCTAGAATTCACAGAGTGCGCACTGAGAGACATTTCAAAATACTGAGTTTCTGCACTTTAGCTAGTCTTTATTGGTATAAAATATGATTTATGGAATTATCCATGTTGTCTATATTAAAAGGGCGCTTTACTGAATGTAACAGGCTTTAAAAAGCAATAATGGTGCACAATTACTTCTTAAAATATCAAAGGGATGCAAAGGGACACTCATTTGGTAGAATGACCCAGCTAGCAAACTAGTTCAATTAAATATGGCGCACCGGAAAGTTCCCTATTTTTTTGCTGTCATTGTTTCTTTATTCCACTCTCCTCTCAAAGAAGTGTCCACGTGGTCCATGCTCTCTGATTGGCTCAGAGTATAAATGTCTGTAGCCAATGAGGAAACCCCGTCATCTACAAACGTTAGCAAATGTTGGCAGTCAGGCACTATTGGCGGGTTGTCCCCAAAACACACCACACAGTCAGCAAGCGAACAAATGTCAGATGTGTATGGTCCTTGAGTGGTTTTACAAGTTTATCAACTTTCAAAGCAGCATAACTTTCTCATGTTTCCTCCAACTACAGTGCACGTACCATACCATTTTTATGCTGTCAGTTCGTACTTTATATAAACAAAATTAGACTTAAGCTCACATAGAGCTGTGCCATCACTTTATTAGCGCAAGAGTACAATCAGAAAACTGTTGAGACATACACAAGAGCACAATATCAGACAGATAAAATAACAAACCTTCCAGCCACCTGGACATGTCCCCTTACAGATTTATGAGTTATCCTACACTGTACTTATTTTCCACCATAATTTGCAAATAAATTCATTAAAAATCCTACAATGTGATTTTCTGGATTTTTTTTCTCTTTGTCTGTCATAGTTGAAGTGTCCCTATGATGAAAATTAAAGGCCTCTCATCTTTTTAAGTGGGAGATCTTGCACAATTGGTGGCAGACTAAATACTTTTTTGCCCCACTGTAAATAGTTTGTAAAAGACTGAGCTGTAAAAGGAAAGTTTTGTTGGGTTCTAACTTGAAATATCCTTGTTCATGTTAACATATTAGAACTGAGTGTATGGAAATACTGAGTGAGAAAGTAGAGAACTTTTACATTCTGTTAGAAAATGTTATGGTTAAATGTATCCTATGGAGAGAAGGGCAACAGTCTGGTTTCAGTCACTGATAAGGTAGGACAGCTGTGAGTTAGGGAGGAGTGAGGAATGCGGGCAGAGGTCAGATGAAGTGAGAAGGAACAGTTGCCACTTGAGTTCCTGCCTAGCAACAGAGATGTATTTGCTGTCCAGATGTGCAAGGAGGAGCACCCGCCTAGAAAGAGGGTATAAATATATGGGCTTGTGTAAACATGTCTTTCTCTTATGCAGTTGTTTGACCCAGTGGGATGAATAGAGTTGTTCCTTTTGTCAGAATGTAAGTTTCAAACAGAAGCTTTGAGTTTTTTCAGCAACCCTGACAAATATGACAATGGTCACCAGTAGTTACATGTATAGTGGTCACCACCACTACAAATTGTATTAAAGACAGATGTAGACACAACGTGACATGTTGATAAATAGTAAAAGCCAATGGAACTCCTCCCTCCTTGGTTAGATGGTTTTCCACCCAGTGGGTTCCCTCTTTCTCTGCAGAGATTGTAATTGCTGTTAGTTCATTTTTATCCTCTTTTTATTAACATACTCCGCGGGAGCGCACTACAGGCGACGTGTTGTAGCCATTACTTAATTGCCATGTTATCTAGTTGGTTCCCTGAAGAGAGTTTAATTACACACAAAGGCAAAAAACATTGAGCCATATGTCATATGGTTTTAGTATTGACCATTGGGTGTGAATGATATCTCAGAGATTTGAGCATGACAGAGTAAGAGCATTTGTCTAATTATTTCAAGTTTAATTATAAGAGTTTATTAAACATCACCGACTTTAAAAAAAAACTGTCACGGATTTCCTCCTCTTTGTCTGAAGAGATGTAGCAAGGATCGGACCAATACGCAGCGTGGTAAGTGTCCATGTTTTAATAGAAAAGACTGAACATGACACAAATACAAAATAACAAAGTGAAATGGAAATGAAACAGTCCCATGTGGCACTGACACAGGAAACAACCACCCACAATATGGCTGCCTAAATATGGTTCCCAATCAGAGACAGCGATAAACACCTGCCTCTGATTGAGAACCAATCTAGGCAACCATAGACCTACATAAACACCTAGATGGAAACAACCCTATAAATCTACAAAAAAAAACTAGACAGTACAAACACCCTAGATGAGACAAAAACACACATATCACCCATGTCACACCCTGACCTAACTAAAATAATAAAGAAAACAAAGAATACTAAGGTCAGGGCGTGACAAATACATTTCCCAGGTAGGCAAGACCTATAGTCATATCCTCCATGTTGTGCTGTTAATGCTTCATAACTAATTCAAAGTCACTTAAAACACCTTTATTTAATCTTAGTTAACGTTTTCCATGTATAGACCTAGATCCTTTAATAAATGTAGCCAGACAAAATGGAAAGTAGGCCTATCTATCCATCTGTCTCTTACTGTACAGTACAGTGATGGTAACCACATCATTTGCAATCCTTGAATGTATAGACGTCCATGGACGTCAGTGTCGGACGGTGCTCACTTGGAGTAGGCATGATCAGTCAGCAACCTGTCACTACAATACGCTGAAATAAGGCTAATAATGGGATTTAGTCTCATAGGAACCCAACCCACTATTCATGAGGCTGACGGTGATATCAAATAAATAGTGATGACATATAAATCATAGCTGTACATTAAAGTGATGCTCCAGAGCATTTGAATTATTTCAGCCAGGAGTTTTGAAAGTAGTGCTCACGAGCCAAAATGTTTCCTCAAAAAATGTGCAGAATTGTGTACTACGTCATCCATTTTGTATGATATGTTACAAACTGCATCTTATTTTTTGGCAATTTGTATGATATGATACGAATTCCAATTCATACAATATGTTACGAATTTGTAAGTGCTTAAAGTAACTGCCCAGGGTTTCCAGATTTCTATGAAATATGACCTACTGTACAAGTAATTACAATATGAGTGAAATAGTTTTCCTTACAAAAAAATGTAAATGAAGTATGTTAAAAGGCAGCTTTTCTGTGTTGGAATGCTGTGAGCGTACCCCAACAACAAAATGGTGTGGACGTACACCAGTCATTAAAAATATGAATGCAAATAGACAGCTGATTGTCCAACTCGTCCTCTTTATGAGTATGACAGCAATTTTTAAACAGTCTATTTCAGATACATGTTTGAGGTGGGGGGGGTTGTGTGTTTTTTTTCTCGATTTTATGCTTTGGCCACTAAGCCGGGCCTCCACCCAGTACCCTGCCCTGAACTTAGTCCTGTCTCTAGCCGGCTACCACCCAGTTACTCATCCCTGCACTTTAGAGGCTGCTGCCCTATGTACAGAGACATGGAGCACTGGTCACTTTAATAATGTTTACCTACTGTTTAACTGATATCATATGTATATACTGTATGCTAGTCAAGGCCACCCTACTCAACTATTGCTGTACATAAACTATTCTATCATATATCATACATATTCTTCAGATATATTACATACTGTCCATAATGTGTATACATCCCATCATATTCCAGTGCCTTTTATATATCATCAACTGGCAATGCATCATCTTATTTTACTAGAGCATTAGTGGCCGTTGATTGGCTGCATACCCAGGACCCAGGGTGGTTGCAATTGAATGACCACTACCGCACATGCTGCCACTCTTTTGAACAGATTTGATTATAATACTTAGAATGAGCAGCCAGCTCACGAGCTAACGAGTGCACCAGGGAAAATGCAACAAGCATGCAGATGAAGTAAGTGAAAACACATGATCTAACAGGAGACAGCTAGCTAACATAATGTCACAAAGCATGATGCGCTAGCCAGTTAACTTTAATTCTGAAATAACTTCATATGTTCCGAGTTAGTCAGATTAGTTCAGAAAGACTTGAAATTGTCATGGGAGCGAACTAGCTACCAAATAACCACATAGCTATAGCTAACTGCTTAGCAAAAAGGTAGATAACTGGTTAATTTGACCCCCTCCCCAAAAAATGTTTACAACTATTTATCAATGTTTCTCAAAATCACTGTAGCTGGCTAATTAATTTCATTGTGCTTTGTGATACAACTGTTTTTATGCTGTTTTAGTCCACTGGTTTAGTCCAGACCATGGGAAACAACTTTTCCAGCCACAGTCATGGTTTTTTGTCCTACCAGACCCATGATGACAAGGTTGTAGCTAGTGTAGCCCTCTGTCCTTCGACTCTTGTTGGATGTAGATATCTGGTTTATCAGGTCTGAGGCTCCTATGGCCATTATTTATTTACAAGTTAATCACAATTAGCTTTTTGCTTTCGCATCATCTGTACTGGATAGAGCAGATTAAGTCTCATGTGGGGAAGTAAGCCATATGGCGCGAGAGACTCATTAAGAGGATAGAGCAGATTAAGTCTCATGTGGGGAAGTAAGCCATATGGCGCGAGAGACTCATTAAGAGGATAGAGCAGATTAAGTCTCATGTGGGGAAGTAAGCCATATGGCGCGAGAGACTCATTAAGAGGATAGAGCAGATTAAGTCTCATGTGGGGAAGTAAGCCATATGGCGCGAGAGACTCATTAAGAGGATAGAGCAGATTAAATCTCATGTGGGGAAGTAAGCCATATGGCGCGAGAGACTCATTAAGAGGATAGAGCAGATTAAGTCTCATGTGGGGAAGTAAGCCATATGGCGAGAGACTCATTAAGAGGATAGAGCAGATTAAGTCTCATGTGGGGAAGTAAGCCATATGGCGCGAGAGACTCATTAAGAGGATAGAGCAGATTAAGTCTCATGTGGGGAAGAAGTAAGCCATTAAGAGGATAGAGCAGATTAAGCGCGAGAGACTCATTAAGAGGATAGAGCAGATTAAGTCTCATGTGGGGAAGTAAGCCATATGGCGCGAGAGACTCATTAAGAGGATAGAGCAGATTAAGTCTCATGTGGGGAAGTAAGCCATATGGCGCGAGAGACTCATTAAGAGGATAGAGCAGATTAAGTCTCATGTGGGGAAGTAAGCCATATGGCGCGAGAGACTCATTAAGAGGATAGAGCAGATTAAGTCTCATGTGGGGAAGTAAGCCATATGGCGCGAGAGACTCATTAAGAGGATAGAGCAGATTAAGTCTCATGTGGGGAAGTAAGCCATATTAAGAGAGACTCATTAAGAGGATAGAGCAGATTAAGTCTCATGTGGGGAAGTAAGCCATATGGCGCGAGAGACTCATTAAGAGGATAGAGCAGATTAAGTCTCATGTGGGGAAGTAAGCCATATGGCGCGAGAGACTCATTAAGAGGATAGAGCAGATTAAGTCTCATGTGGGGAAGTAAGCCATATGGCGCGAGAGACTCATTAAGAGGATAGAGCAGATTAAGTCTCATGTGGGGAAGTAAGCCATATGGCGCGAGAGACTCATTAAGAGGATAGAGTCTCAGATTAATATGGCGCGAGAGACTCATTCATGTGGGGAAGTAAGCCATATGGCGCGAGAGACTCATTAAGAGGATAGAGCAGATTAAGTCTCATGTGGGGAAGTAAGCCATATGGCGCGAGAGACTCATTAAGAGGATAGAGCAGATTAAGTCTCATGTGGGGAAGTAAGCCATATGGCGCGAGAGACTCATTAAGAGGATAGAGCAGATTAAGTCTCATGTGGGAAGTAAGCCATATGGCGAGAGACTCATTAAGAGGATAGAGCAGATTAAGTCTCATGTGGGGAAGTAAGCCATATGGCGCGAGAGACTCATTAAGAGGATAGAGCAGATTAAGTCTCATGTGGGGAAGTAAGCCATATGGCGCGAGAGACTCATTAAGAGGATAGAGCAGATTAAGTCTCATGTGGGGAAGTAAGCCATATGACGCAGATTAAGAGAGACTCATTAAGAGGATAGAGCAGATTAAGTCTCATGTGGGGAAGTAAGCCATATGGCGCGAGAGACTCATTAAGAGGATAGAGCAGATTAAGTCTCATGTGGGGAAGTAAGCCATATGGCGCGAGAGACTCATTAAGAGGATAGAGCACATTAAGTCTCATGTGGGGAAGTAAGCCATATGGCGCGAGAGACTCATTAAGAGGAGATTAGAGCAGATTAAGTCTCATAAGAGGGGGAAGTAAGCCATAAGCGCGAGAGACTCATTAAGAGGATAGAGCAGATTAAGTCTCATGTGGGGAAGTAAGCCATATGGCGCGAGAGACTCATTAAGAGGATAGAGCAGATTAAGTCTCATGTGGGGAAGTAAGCCATATGGCGCGAGAGACTCATTAAGAGGATAGAGCAGATTAAGTCTCATGTGGGGAAGTAAGCCATATGGCGCGAGAGACTCATTAAGAGGATAGAGCAGATTAAGTCTCATGTGGGGAAGTAAGCCATATGGCGCGAGAGACTCATTAAGAGGATAGAGCACATTAAGTCTCATGTGGGGAAGTAAGCCATATGGCGCATTAAGAGAGACTCATTAAGAGGATAGAGCACATTAAGTCTCATGTGGGGAAGTAAGCCATATGGCGCGAGAGACTCATTAAGAGGATAGAGCACATTAAGTCTCATGTGGGGAAGTAAGCCATATGACGCGAGAGACTCATTAAGAGGATAGAGCACATTAAGTCTCATGTGGGGAAGTAAGCCATATGGCGCGAGAGACTCATTAAGAGGGAGATTAGAGCACATTAAGTCTCATGTGGGGAAGTAAGCCATATGGCGCGAGAGACTCATTAAGAGGATAGAGCACATTAAGTCTCATGTGGGGAAGTAAGCCATATGGCGCGAGAGACTCATTAAGAGGGAGATTAGAGCACATTAAGTCTCATGTGGGGAAGTAAGCCATATGGCGCGAGAGACTCATTAAGAGGATAGAGCACATTAAGTCTCATGTGGGGAAGTAAGCCATATGGCGCGAGAGACTCATTAAGAGGATAGAGCACATTAAGTCTCATGTGGGGAAGTAAGCCATATGGCGCGAGAGACTCATTAAGAGGGAGATTAGAGCAGATTAAGTCTCATGTGGAGAAGTAAGCCATATGGCGCGAGAGACTCATTAAGAGGATAGAGCAGATTTAGTCTCATGTGGGGAAGTAAGCCATATGGCGCGAGAGACTCATTAAGAGGATAGAGCAGATTAAGTCTCATGTGGGGAAGTAAGCCATATGGCGCGAGAGACTCATTAAGGTGGATAGAACAGATTAAGTCTCATGTGGGGAAGTAAGCCATATGACGCGAGAGACTCATTAAGAGGATAGAGCAGATTAAGTCTCATGTGGGGAAGTAAACCATATGGCGCGAGAGACTCATTAAGAGGATAGAGCAGATTAAGTCTCATGTGGGGAAGTAAGCCATATGGCGCGAGAGACTCATTAAGAGGATAGAGCACATTAAGTCTCATGTGGGGAAGTAAGCCATATGGCGCGAGAGACTCATTAAGAGGGAGATTAGAGCAGATTAAGTCTCATGTGGGGAAGTAAGCCATATGGCGCGAGAGACTCATTAAGAGGATAGAGCAGATTAAGTCTCATGTGGGGAAGTAAGCCATATGGCGCGAGAGACTCATTAAGAGGATAGAGCAGATTAAGTCTCATGTGGGGAAGTAAGCCATATGACGCGAGAGACTCATTAAGAGGATAGAGCAGATTAAGTCTCATGTGGGGAAGTAAGCCATATGGCGCGAGAGACTCATTAAGAGGATAGAGCAGATTAAGTCTCATGTGGGGAAGTAAGCCATATGGCGCGAGAGACTCATTAAGAGGATAGAGCACATTAAGTCTCATGTGGGGAAGTAAGCCATATGGCGCGAGAGACTCATTAAGAGGATAGAGCACATTAAGTCTCATGTGGGGAAGTAAGCCATATGGCGCGAGAGACTCATTAAGAGGATAGAGCACATTAAGTCTCATGTGGGGAAGTAAGCCATATGGCGCGAGAGACTCATTAAGAGGGAGATTAGAGCAGATTAAGTCTCATGTGGAGAAGTAAGCCATATGGCGCGAGAGACTCATTAAGAGGATAGAGCAGATTTAGTCTCATGTGGGGAAGTAAGCCATATGGCGCGAGAGACTCATTAAGAGGATAGAGCAGATTAAGTCTCATGTGGGGAAGTAAGCCATATGGCGCGAGAGACTCATTAAGAGGATAGAACAGATTAAGTCTCATGTGGGGAAGTAAGCCATATGACGCGAGAGACTCATTAAGAGGATAGAGCAGATTAAGTCTCATGTGGGGAAGTAAACCATATGGCGCGAGAGACTCATTAAGAGGATAGAGCAGATTAAGTCTCATGTGGGGAAGTAAGCCATATGGCGCGAGAGACTCATTAAGAGGATAGAGCACATTAAGTCTCATGTGGGGAAGTAAGCCATATGGCGCGAGAGACTCATTAAGAGGGAGATTAGAGCAGATTAAGTCTCATGTGGGGAAGTAAGCCATATGGCGCGAGAGACTCATTAAGAGGATAGAGCAGATTAAGTCTCATGTGGGGAAGTAAGCCATATGGCGCGAGAGACTCATTAAGAGGATAGAGCAGATTAAGTCTCATGTGGGGAAGTAAGCCATATGACGCGAGAGACTCATTAAGAGGATAGAGCAGATTAAGTCTCATGTGGGGAAGTAAGCCATATGGCGCGAGAGACTCATTAAGAGGATAGAGCACATTAAGTCTCATGTGGGGAAGTAAGCCATATGGCGCGAGAGACTCATTAAGAGGATAGAGCACATTAAGTCTCATGTGGGGAAGTAAGCCATATGGCGCGAGAGACTCATTAAGAGGATAGAGCACATTAAGTCTCATGTGGGGAAGTAAGCCATATGGCGCGAGAGACTCATTAAGAGGATAGAGCACATTAAGTCTCATGTGGGGAAGTAAGCCATATGGCGCGAGAGACTCATTAAGAGGATAGAGCACATTAAGTCTCATGTGGGGAAGTAAGCCATATGGCGCGAGAGACTCATTAAGAGGATAGAGCACATTAAGTCTCATGTGGGGAAGTAAGCCATATGGCGCGAGAGACTCATTAAGAGGATAGAGCATAGACATTAAGTCTCATGTGGGGAAGTAAGCCATATGGCGCGAGAGACTCATTAAGAGGATAGAGCACATTAAGTCTCATGTGGGGAAGTAAGCCATATGACGCGAGAGACTCATTAAGAGGATAGAGCACATTAAGTCTCATGTGGGGAAGTAAGCCATATGGCGCGAGAGACTCATTAAGAGGGAGATTAGAGCACATTAAGTCTCATGTGGGGAAGTAAGCCATATGGCGCGAGAGACTCATTAAGAGGATAGAGCACATTAAGTCTCATGTGGGGAAGTAAGCCATATGGCGCGAGAGACTCATTAAGAGGATAGAGCACATTAAGTCTCATGTGGGGAAGTAAGCCATATGGCGCGAGAGACTCATTAAGAGGATAGAGCACATTAAGTCTCATGTGGGGAAGTAAGCCATATGGCGCGAGAGACTCATTAAGAGGGAGATTAGAGCAGATTAAGTCTCATGTGGAGAAGTAAGCCATATGGCGCGAGAGACTCATTAAGAGGATAGAGCAGATTTAGTCTCATGTGGGGAAGTAAGCCATATGGCGCGAGAGACTCATTAAGAGGATAGAGCACATTAAGTCTCATGTGGGGAAGTAAGCCATATGGCGCGAGAGACTCATTAAGAGGATAGAGCACATTAAGTCTCATGTGGGGAAGTAAGCCATATGGCGCGAGAGACTCATTAAGAGGATAGAGCACATTAAGTCTCATGTGGGGAAGTAAGCCATATGGCGCGAGAGACTCATTAAGAGGATAGAGCAGATTTAGTCTCATGTGGGGAAGTAAGCCATATGGCGCGAGAGACTCATTAAGAGGATAGAGCACATTAAGTCTCATGTGGGGAAGTAAGCCATATGGCGCGAGAGACTCATTAAGAGGGAGATTAGAGCAGACCCAGAAGTTCTGACTGAATGCACATTTGAGCGCCACAGGACGGTCTATTTACTTTGTGCTGTTATAATTTATGTTATGAAATCCTGTGAACCCTGCAATTTCATTGGGGCAGTTCCTCCTTATAGCAAATAGCTGGCAAAACAGCCTATGCGCCTGTGGAGCTGATGTTAGCAGAGTCACTGAGGAGCAGATTAGAATGTAACTGAACAGCTTGTTTTGAACAATATATTTTTGAAACAGGAAAATGGTTACCTCAACATTGTGAGCATTTAAAACATAATCCATTAATTATATATACAGTACCAGTCAAAAGTTTGTACACACCTACTCATTTCAGGGGTTTTCTTTATTTTTGACTATTTTTTACATTGTAGAATACTAGTGAAGACGTTAAAACGATGAAATAACACATATGGAACCAAAAGTGTTAGACATTTTTTATTTTATTTTATTTTATATTCTTCAAAGTGGCCACCCTTTGTCTTGATGACAGCTTTGCACACTCTTGGCATTCTCTCAACCAGCTTCACCTGGAATGCTTTTCCAACAGTCTTGAAGGAGTTCCCACATATGCTGAGTACTTGTTGGCTGTGTTTCCTTCACTCTGCGGTCCAAGTCATCCCAAACCATCTCAATTGGGTTGAGGTCGGGTGATTGTTGAGGCCACGTCTTCTGATGCAGCACTCCATCACTCTCCTTCTTGGTCAAATAGCCCTTACACAGCCTAAAGGTGTGTTGGGACATTGTCCTGTTGAAAAACAAATGATTGTCCCACTAAGCGCAAACCAGAGGGGATGTCATATTTCTGCAGAATGCTGTGGTGGCCATGCTGGTTAAGTGTGCCTTGCATATCCCCCGGCATAGGCTACAGCATACCGCTGACTGGACAGTTTAATCTGCCATGTCAGTCAGGGTACTAGCACAGTGTTGTCGCTGCTGTCATTGGTCTCTGTGGAGGGAACAAAGAACGGGGGGAATATCTCTTCAGCTTTACAGTGAAAACTGGCAATGTCACTGGAGCAGCTGTCAACAATCACATTACCCGCACACATTCACATTCTCTCTCTCTCTCTCTAGCCTACTGTAGGCTATATGCTTCCCCTGCAGTAAAATATAGGAGAATGAACACATAGGACATAGGGGAAATTTTAACATGGGATATTGCACGCGTGAGAACCCAGTGAGCGCATGGTTTCACATTTAGGTAGCTTAACCCATCCCCTGCAAGTTAATTGTACATGAGCTGAAGTGTTTGGTAAACGAGATTAGACAATTTGGTAACTTAACATTTGTTAGAGTGTGTGCTGCATGTTTTTAAAGCATTTAACAACACTGTAGGTTGTTCTTGATGATTTCTAGTGTAATTTGATGGATGACTTTCTGTAGGAGCAAAGACTGGATGGAGACAGATAACTATTTAGCAGCTTTAATGGTTAAACCACATTGAATACCATCAGCAACCATACCCGACTGTCCATCACTTCCTGTTTCAATTATGCTTATCCCCACACAATTAAAGCATTGACAAATAGGAACAAATATAATTAGTTAGGATTAGATTAACAGTTTCCTAAAACACAGATTCCCCACATATTAGCAATGTGTATAAATGTCATATAAAACAGTTCAGTTTAGTTTAACAAAATATGAAATGCTCCTAAAAGTAGCCTAAACAGCCTGCCAATTTGCCTCGAGTGATCTAGGTTAATGCTCAGAATCAGAGCTCTCTTTATCTTGAGAACAAGCCAATAACAACCTCCAAGGCAAGTGCATGCTGCTCAGCTCTGCTGTGAAATCTGTGGTGTGCTTTATGGTGTGGAACACAGTGAAAATCAGTCCAGCGATCACATGCACTGCAGTCCTGTACCAGAGCGCATGCACAGTAGTAAAACCGGGACACAGAGCAGATAACTGGAGTGTCATACCATTCTGTTGGGGAGTGTCATACCATTCTGTTGGGAATAACTATTGGTAGTAAAGAGGTTTCGTTATGGATTTGAGAAGGGATACCGTGGACAACAATCCTGTGTTTCAGATGTCCCTCAGTCGCCATCAAGGATGGATCAAAGTGTCAGGTAAGCAACTTATAACCTTGCCAATTTAGAAGTTATTGAGTCATCATTGGAATTGACAAAGGCTGCATTTGCACAGGCAGACCAATTCTGATCTTTTTTTATTAATTCGTCTTTTGACCAATCAGATCAGCTCTAAAAAAAGATCTGATGTGAAAAGATCTGATGTTATTGGTCAAAAGACCAATAAGTGGAAGAAAGATTCCAGCCACCCTAGACATTGACTGTTCTCCATGCTCCTGTCTAGCACGTGGTACTGATGCATCAAGGCTCAGACCAACAGACTCCTAATTAGCTTCTATCCCCTGGCCCTAAGGTTGTAAATGGCTAACTACTTATACTCCCACTCACACCTATACTGCTGCTAAAATTATTATTGATGTCACGCCCTGACCATAGAGAGCCTTTTATTCTCTATGGTGGTTAGGTCAGGGTGTGACTAGGGTGGGTTATCTTGGTTATTGTAAGTCTATGTTGGCCTTGTATGGTTCCCAATCAGAGACAGCTGTTTATCGTTGTCTCTGATTGGGGATCATATTTAGGCAGCCATTTCTCCCACTGTGTTTTGTGGGATCTTGTTTTTGTGTAGTTGCCTGGGAGCACTGCATTTGCTGCACGTTTAATTTTCTGTTTATTGTTTTGTGAGTTTCCTTTATTAAACATGTGGAACCCAAACCACACTGCACATTGGTCTGAGTATATTTCCAGTTCGTACGACGAACGTGACAATTGATAATTTATTACTACCCAGTAGCGGTGCGTTGGTAAAGTCACTGGGGGAAGCCAATAAAGAAAGTTATATTCCAACCTGTGTTGTGATAATTGCGTTGTTTGCTCAATAACCTGTTAGTTCATAAGCCTTGACACTGTGATATATAGGCCTAAAGGCCGAGACAATAAGACAGTGGCAGAATAAATTCAACCACACATTTGTTTCATCACAGAACCAGAGAGCAACCTCTGTCAGGTGAAGTCCACAATATATATTGCATGTAACAAGACAGTTGTTACATAACCTACAGCATCGTCAAGCAAGGTAAAGTTTCCAATATTTTCAGTCTACTAAACTGCTATTGATTTAGAACCACCGAGAGTTACTTCAAGTCGCTAAGAAAACAGATCTACCGCCACTATTCTAGCACCATTTCAACTTCTACATTTCAACATCTAATCACCTATGCTTAGTCTAATACAGTGAAAATAGACCAATTACTAATTAGTCTTATCAACATAAGCTAAATAGGATGTGACTGTCAATGGTACTGATTTGTGTGTGTGTGCGCGTGTGTGCGTGTGTCACGCCCTGGCCTTAGTATTTAGTGTTTTCTTTATTATTTTGGTCAGGCCAGGGTGTGACATGGGTGAATTATGTGTTTGTCTTGTCTAGGAGTTTTGTAGATTGATGGGGTTGTGTTTAGTATAGTAGTCTAGGTAAGTCTATGCTTGCCTAGAGTGGTTCTCAATCAGAGGCAGGTGTTTATCGTTGTCTCTGATTGGGAACCATATTTAGGCAGCCATATTCGTTGGGTATTTCGTGGGTAATTGTTCCTGTCTCTGTGTTTTGCACCAGTTAGGACTGTTGTCGGTTTTCACGTTACGTTTATTGTTTTTTTGTTGTAAATTGTTCGTATTTTCATCTTTCATTAAAGATGTATAAAAATAACAACGCTGCATTTTGGTCCTCCTCTCTTTCACCAGAAGAAAACCGTAACAGCGTGCGCTCAAGTAGAAAAACATATTGACTCACCCTACCTGTAGAGAAATGCCTATGCCATCCTCTTTCATGTTGCATTAACAGTCTGACTCATTCATACAGTACAAGCTTTTAGTTTGTTGTCCTAGGCTACCTGGCTAAAATACTTACTTGCTACCCTAACTTCCTTTCATGGGCAAAGACGCCAGGCCACCTAGTTAACATTAGCATACCACATCTAGCTACATGTTGAACTTCCATCCTCTCAGGCCAGTGGCACAATGTATGAATTAATGGTAGTATCAGAATCACCATTACAATTATTGGCCAGTAAGTAGAATGAAGTAAAAGTCCAAATCCCTATCTCCATCAATGGCTTATTTAGGAAAGGTTCGATTTTACCTAGCTAGCCACCGAACAACAACACAAGATGCAACAATAAATCAATTCTGTCAATGTTTGGCCTGTAATGTGTTAATGCGTTTGTCCATGTTCATAATTAATGAGTATAAAATACATGTTTTAAGACATGATTATAAATCTTCAAATACTTCAAATTTTCTTTAGAAATGATCAAATATTCAGATGATGGTACATGGATGGTTGTTCAGATGGCTTGAATCACAGTACAGTTAAGTTAGATGATATGATTGACAGTTGACCGTTTATTTGGCATTAGTCTGTGATCCTTGTGTTTATTGGCTTTGGTTAAGATTGGCCAGCCGGTGGGTAACGTAGTGTGTTGGTATGTTTTTCTGCAGGGGGACATGAATAGCAAATAATAACGATAGTACGTGAATGCATAATTTAGTTATTATCTGCTTTAATATTAACAAACATGAATATACAAGTATTAAACATATTGTATCAATAGCATGAATGGAACTATGTCAATAGAAACAAGATAAGAATATGAATCAAGAAAACGAATCAATGAATCAAAATGGTTGTTTGACAATAAGCATAGAGTGACCATTAGCAGCCAAAATGCTACTCAAACCACTGTTCTTATTGAGTGAATTCCTGTTTTGTTTCAATGTAATAAAATGTTGCACTCACATTGTCATAGACGCATACCTTCTTGGATGGTTTTGTAGAGTTTCACCTGAGCGTTTGGTGTCCTCTTTCCTGTCTGAGTTTGTGAAGGACCTGAACACAGCGGAGGCGCCCGCAAACTTGCTTGTGTTTATATTTGACCATGGAGTTTGGTCAAACTCCTGCACACCTGACACGAATGCCCTCTCTCCACCTCACTCTTACTCCTGTTTACCTGCATATATTACCATATTTATATATTCCTGCTACCAGTCACTCTTCAGCCCTCTTTCCTTGCACATGTGGTACTGGCCCTGTACATAGCTTCCTCTTATTCCATGTTTGTTTTTATTAGTTATACTGTTTTGATATGGAATACTGCACTGTTGTGTAGGACTTGCAAGTTTTAAGCATGTTTCTATCCGTGACAAATAAAACTTGAAGATTAGAATTGTGCTACCTGTGTAAACACAGCCTAACTGACTAAACTGGCAATTCAGTCTAAACTTGAGGACACATTCTAATCCAGTTGATTACAATCCTAGCATGCATTCTTTCACTTGATAATTGGTTTTTCCTAAACATTTCATTTCCCACCAACGGATCTTTGAAGACTACTGTACTATAGGAGGATGATAAACACATTGTTTTGTAGTGAATCTTGTTTATTTCAATTTGCAAGGATCAGCACTAACATAATATTTGTCTGTCTCTGTGTGTCTGTGCACACTTAAATGTGCATGCGCCAGCAATTAGAATAGGGTAAAGGCATATTAATTCATTCACTTTTTTGACAGCATCCCCCATGGAAGAAGTGGTCAGAAACTGACTTTTCGGACCTAAATGCCAAAACATTTAGGAGATAAAAATGCTCAAAGTTGCCCCATTTGGCATATCCTATCTGTGACATGGACACTGGGAGTCGGGAAGCAAGTGGTGAGATTAATACGAACTGGACCATAACAAGATACACAAGTAGCATACAGACATGAAACACATAGTCAATACTACCTGGGGAATGGAACTAAGGGAGTGACAGATACAGGTGAGGTAATCAGTGAAGTGATGGAGTCCATGTGTGCCTAATGATGAAGTGCAGGTGCATGTAATGATGAATGCCAGGTGTGTGTAATGATGAATGCCAGGTGTGCCTAATGATGAAGAGCAGGTGTGTGTAATGATGAATGTCAGGTGCGCGTAATGATGAATGCCAGGTGTGCCTAATGATGAAGTGCAGGTGTGTGTAATGATGAATGCCAGGTGTGCCTAATGATGAAGCGCAGGTATATGTAATGATGAATGCCAGGTGCGCGTAATGATGAATGCAAGGACCGGTGAAGTCGAATGCTGGAGGGGAGGAGCGGAAGTAGACATGACACTACCATACCATATCATGAGACCATCCATGTCTTCATCACTGGAAAGATAAACGGTTGAGTTTGATATCATTTAAAAGCTTACAAACAGTTTTGTTTTTAAATAAACATTTGCACATTTAACCTTATATGTCAATAATCTAAAAATGCATATTCTCTGATTTGTTTCATATTCGCATATGTTGTAGCTTATGTCGCTTTCAAAACAAATGGGAACTCGGAAAAATCAGACTTCCGACTGGGTAAAATGGTTTTGCATGGCCATCCAATTTGGAATTCCAAGTCGGAAACTCGGGCATCTTTCTAGAGGATCGACTTTCCGACCTGAAGATCACTGACATCATGATTTGACCTAATTTTTGTTCCCAGTCGTCTTGAAAGCACCATCAAACCCTACTTGATGTGTTCCCGCCTTCGGTTGAGACACCTCATGCTCTTGAATACAGGGTGGGTGTCATTTCAATCATAGAAATAGACTTCATAGAATGGACCTGTCCCTTCAGACCACTGCAATTTTGCTGGTATATCATTTAAATTTGTATTGAATTGACATTTTTACATCTAATTATTACCACAAAGATGGCCACCAATCCACCCACCGTGGAATGTCAACTTGAATGGTCATCTATTCTATGATTTCAATAGGTTTCCAATGGAGGACAGACAGTTTAGATATTACCATTCAAGTCAACATTCTTTCATGTGTGGACCTCAAAGTATTTGTGGTACCATTTGAATGTCAAAATGTTTCAATTGTATTGCAAATTTAGTACATTTATTGGACAAAACATGACACCCACTAAGATGTAAGAGCATTTTGTGTTTCAACCTATGGCGGGCACAACACAAAATCCTCAGATTATGTAAAATAGGGTCTAAGCTACAACATATGTGAATATGTTAAACATCTGAGTTTACGCGTTTTTAGGTAATTTATGTTTTTTATATATACACACAGTGCATTCGGAATGTATTCAGACCCCCTGACTTTTTCCACATTTTGTTACGCTACAGCCTAATTCTAATATGTATTAAATAGTTATTATGCATTAAATAGTTATTTTTTCTACACACTCAATCTACACACACATAATGACAAAGGAAAAACAGTTTTTTGGTTACTGGTCCAGCGTTCTAACAACTAGGCAACCTGCTGCTCCGGCAGGTTGGATGGGGAGCGTCTTTGCACAGCTATTTTCAAGTCTCTCAAGAGTTGTTAGATCGGGTTCAAGTCCGGGCTCTGGCTGGGCCACTCAATGACATTCAGAGACTTGTCCCAAACTTTTGCTGCGCTGTTTTGGATGTGTGCTTAGGGTCATTGTCCAGTTGAAGGTGAACCATCACCCCAGTCTCAGGTCCTGAGCGCTCTGGAGCAGGTTTTCATCAAGGATCTCTCTCTGTACTTTTCTCCATTCATCTTTCCCTCGATCCTGATTAATCTCCCTGTCTCTGCCGCTGAAAAACATCCCCACCGCATGATGCGGCAACCACCATGCTTCACCGTGGGGATGGTGCCAGGTTTCCTACAGACGTGACCCTTGGCATTCAGGACAATCTTGGTTTCATCAGACCAGAGAATCTTGTTTCTCATGGTCTGCCAAAAGGCACCTAAAGGACTCTCAAACTCCAAGCAGGCTGTCATGTGCCTTTTACTGAGGAGTGGTTTCTGTCTGGCCACTCGACCCTAAAGGCCTGATTGGTGGAGCGCTGCTGAGATGGTTGTCCTTCTGGAAGTTTCTCCCATCTCTACAGAGGAACTCTGGAGCTCTGACATAGTGACCATCGGGTTCTTGGTCACCTCCCTGACCAAGGCCCTTCTCCCCTGATTGCTCAGTTTGGCCGGGCGGCCAGCTTTAGGGAGAGTCTTGGTGGTTCCAAACTTCTTCCATTTAAGAATGGAGGCCCCTGTGTTCTCGGGGAACTTCAATGCTGTAGACATTTTTGTTGCCCTTCCCTAGATCTGTGCCTCAACACAATCCTGTCTCGGAGCTCTAAGAACAATTCCTTCGACCTCATGGCTTGGTTTTTTCTACAACTGTGGGACCTTATATAGACAGGTGTGTCTCTTCCCAAATCAAGTCCAATCAATTGAATTTACCACAGGTGGACTCCAATAAAGTTGTAGAAACATCTCAAGGATGATCAATGGAAACAGGATGCACCTGAGCTCAATTTCGAGTCTTATAGCAAAGGGTTTGAATACTTATGTAGATAAGGTATTTCTGTTTTTCCTTTTTAATACATTTGCAAACATTTATAAAAACCTGTTTTCGCGTTGTCATTATGAGGTATTATGTGTAGATTGATGAGGAACATTTAAAATGTTATCCATTTTAAAATAAGGCTGTAAAGTAGCAAAATGTGGAGAAAGGTAAGTGGTCCAAATACTTCCCGAATGCACTGTATATAAAAACAGAAATTATAAAACAGTCTGACAACCCAGTTTGTAAACTTTTAAATTATATTAATCTCAAATGTTTATCTTTTCCATTGATGAAGACATGATGTCTCATGGTGTGGTGGGGAATGGAATATAGGTCAACTTTGAGCACCTTTATCTCTTGAATATTTTGTCATTCAGATCCAGAAAGTATATTTCTGAGCACTTCTACAATGGGCAAATAAGTAAGAAAGGTTTCGTTAAAAAAAAAAAAAATCACTTCCTAACATAGTCGTTTGTGATGCTTTCGCTGTAAATCCTATTTGAAATCAGACACTGTGGTGGGATTAACAACAAGATTACCTTTAAAATGGTATGAATTAGATGTATGTTTGAGGAATTTTAATTATGAGATTTCTGTTGATTTCTGATTTCTGGCTGTTGTCATATCGATCCCGTCAACGGGATTGCAGCCCTAAGAAGTTTAATAGCTCATTTCTGGATAATTATTTGGTGTTTTATATTGTACACAGAGGATATTTTCGCAGAATTCTGCATGCAGAGTCTCAATTTGGTGTTTGTCCCATTTTGTGAATTCTTGGTTGGTGAGATTTTTAGCCAGGTTCTAATTGGTATGTCGAATTTTATGTTCTTTTTGATGGCGTAGAAGGCCCTTCTTGCCTTGTCTCTCAGATCGTTCAAAGCTTTGTGGAAGTTACCTGTGGCGCTGATGTTTAGGCCGAGGTATGTATAGTTTTTTTGTGTGCTCTAGGTTAACGGTGTCTAAATGGAATTTGTATTCGTGGTCCTGGGAACCTGACTCTTTTTGAAACACCATTTTTTTTGTCTTACTGAGATTTACTGTCAGGACCCAGGTCTGACAGATTCTGTGCAGAAGATCTAGGTGCTGCTGTAGGCCCTTCTTGGTTGGGGACAGAAGCATCAGATCATCAGCAAACAGTAGACATTTGACTTCAGATTCTAGTAGGGTGAGGCCGGGTGCTGCAGACTGTTCAAGTGCCCTCGCCAATTTGTTGATATATATGTTGAAGAGGGTGGGGCTTAAGCTGCATCCTTATCTCACCCCCCGGCCCTGTGTCTCCAATTTTAACCCAATTTTAACCTGTTTGTGTACATGGATTTTATAATGTTGTATATATTTCCCACAACATTACTTTCCATCAATTTGTATAGCAGACCATCGTGCCAAATTGATTCAAAAGCTTTTTTGACAAAGCATGAGAAGCCTTTGTTTTGGTTTGTTTGTTTGTCAATTAGGGTGTGCTAGGTGAAAATGTGGTCTGTCGAACGGTAATTTGTTAAAATGCCAATTTGACATTTGCTCAGTACATTGTTTTCGCTGAGGAAACGTACGAGTCTGCTGTTAATGATAATGCAGAAGATTTTCCCAAGGTTGCTGTTGATGCATATCCCACGGTAGTTATTGGGGTCAAATTTGTCTCCACTTTTGTGGATTGGGGTGATCAGTCCTTGGTTCCAAATATTGGGGATTATGTCAGAGCTGAGTATATTTTATCATTTAATTTAGGATACCATCAACCCCACAGGCGTTTTTGGGTTGGAGGGTTTGTATTTTGTATTGTAGTTTATTCAATGTAATTGGAAAATCCATTGGGTTCTGGTAGTCTTTAATAGTTGATTCGAAGATTTGTATATGTGTTTGTTGTTTGTGCTTTGTTATAGATCCTAAAAGATTGGATATGTGATTTATCCATACATCTCCATTTTGGATAGATAACTCTTCGTGTTGTTGTTTGTTTAGAGTTTTCCAATTTTCCCAGATGTGGTTAGATTCTATGGATTATTTAATTACATTGAGCTGACTTTTGTCTCTCTCTCTCTCTCTCTCTCTCTCTCTCTCTCTCTCTCTCTCCCTTTGTCTGTCTGTCTGTCTGTCTGTCTCTCCCTCCCTCACTCTCTTTCTCTCTGTCTTAATCTCTTTTTTTCTCTCAATATTTTATTTATTTTTATTTATTTTTTCCAATTCTCAAATTCAGTATGACTTCTCTCAAAAAATGTGCACATTACATTTGAAATACCACTCTCTTAGGGACATATCCCTCTCTAATGCTCTGCCAGTCTCTCTCTGACTGTCTGTGTGTGTGAGTGAGTAGTTCTCTGGTTCCTCATGGGACTGGCTCTGTCTAAGAGAATATCCACTCCACTGGAGACATGTTCACCATGCAGTGGATATTCTGATCAATTCCTCCTTTGTCACTGAACCAATCAGCATATGTTTTATTGGCATATGCCTCAGTTCCTCTGTCTGATATCTGAAGAAAATTGCTCAACAAAAAGAGCTACAGGGACAGATGTACCTTTACAAACCTGTGTGACTGATGCCCTCCTGAGGCACAACTGAAAAGGCAGCTCTAGAACTTTATTGCAGAGCACCTCACTCTGTCTTATCTGATGTCATCTCATTGATGTCTGTTAGCAGACTTGACAGAGAGACATTCTGTCACTAACTCCCTCCCACCACACCTCAATTCCTTGACAGCTCCTCACGTAATGGATGGGGATGGTGATGATGTCACCACCACCACAAAATGCATTTTCAGACTATTGACTGATTTAGGATCATCAATCTGCTTCTGTGGAGTTCATCTGACCTTGATACTCCCCCCCCTCCCCTCTGTTTAGCAGCAGCGTTACTGTAGCTGAATGCTCACTGGTAGAGATGTGAAGCACACACACTTCTTTCTGGCTTTGTGGAGAGAAATCCCATAACCTTCAGATGACAGCTCATTATGTGGTGCTGCTGCTGGCCTATACTTTTACAACCCTCAGAGTCACCCAATCAAGACCTCTGTAATGAATGTGTAATAAATTTGTCCTCCACTAAATGTCAATGTTTCACTGTGTTGCCACGTTCAGGAATTAGCATCTTGGCTTCCTTACATACACATTAACTTTTCTAATGGAGCTGAGTCAGTGGCTGTTTACGATCAGCTTTTTTTGGCTGATGATATGTCCCCCTAGGTGGGTTGACTGTCAGGCATGTTATACAGTGTCTCCAGAAAGTATTTATACCCTTTCACTTATTCCACATTTTGTTGTGTTACAGCCTGAATTCAAAATATATTTTTTTTCTCACCCATCTACACACAATACCCCATAATGAAAAAGTGATAGTGGGGTAAGTTTAAGTTAACACTGTAACTTGGCTACTCAGATACATTCACTGTCTTCTTGGTAAGCAACTTGAACATAGATTTGTCCTTGTGTTTTAGTTTATTGTCCTGCAGAAAGCAGAGTTCATCTCCCAGTGTCTGGTGGAAAGCAGACTTAACCAGGTTTTCCTCTAGGATTTTGCCTGTGCTTAGTTTTATTCTGTTTCTTTTTTATCCTGAAAAACTCCCCGGTCCTTATTGATTACAAGAATATGCATAACATGATGCAGCCACCAATATGCTTGAAAATATGGAGAGTGGTACTGAGTAATGTGTTGTATTGGATTTGTATTCATACACTTTTGTATTCAGGACAAAAAGTGAATTGCTTTGCAAAATGTTATGTTGTTGAGCAGGCATGCAAATCTGTCACTGTTTTAAAGTCAACATTGGCCTCATGGTGAAAACCCTGAGTGGTTTCCTTCCTCTCCGGCAACTAAGAATGAGGCCTGTATCTTTGTAGTGACTGGGTGTATTGATACACCATCCAAAATGTAAGTAATAACTTCACCATGCTCAAAGAAATATTCAGTGTCTGCTTTTTTTTATTTTGACCCATCTACCAATAGGTGCCCTTCTTTGCGAGGCATTGGAAAAACTTTGTGGTCTTTGTGGTTGAGTCCGTGTTTGAAATTCACTGGTCGACTGAGAGACCTTACAGATTATTGTCTGTGTGGGGTACAGAGATGAGGTAGTCATTCAAAAATCATGTTAAACACTATTATTGCACACAGAATGATCCCATGCAACTTAGTATGTGATTTCTTAATCACTTTACTCCTGAACTTATCTAGGCTTGCCATATGTCACGCCCTGACCATAGAGAGCCCTCGGTTCTCTATGGTGTTTAAGTCAGAGCGTGACTAGGGGGGTGTTCTAGTCCAATCCCAGCTCCATGGCCGGAGCCTTCCTCTGCCTGGTGCCCAGGACAGAATGGCCAGGGAGCCTTCATTGATTTTCTATATGGCTGAGTTGTATGGTTCCCAATTAGAGGCAGCTGGTAATTGTTGCCTCTAATTGGGGATCACATTTAGGAAGCCCTTTCTCCCGCCTTCCTCGGCGCCGGTGCCCAGTCCAGGCACGGTGTCCAGTCCCACTCCATGGCCGGAGCCTTCCTCGGCGCCGGTGCCCAGTCCGGGCGCGGCGTCCAACCCAGCTTCATGTCCGGATCCGTGGTCGGAGCGTGTCCAGGCTCCATGGCGAGCCCCGCACTGGAGCCGCCCATGGCAGGAGCCTTCCTCTGCACTGGTGCCCAGTCACCAGTCCCCCCTACCTCCCCATTTGGTTTCAGGTTTTGCGGCCCAGTCCAGGAGTCCAGCACCTTTGGTGCCCAGTCCAGGCAGGGTTCTGTCAGCCTTCCCTGACCATCCAGGCAGTCCAGCCCTCGGTTCTCTCTGCCCATGCTGTTTAGGTCAGAGGCGTGACTAGCCGGGTGTTCTAGTCATTGATTTTCTATGTGGCTGGGTTGTATGGTTCCCAAATCCAGACGGTGTCCAGTAGCTGGTAATCTAATTGGGGATCATATTTACCTCCCCAGGTTTTTGCCGGGTCCGCACCTTGGGGGAGAGGGTTCTGTTGCACGCCTGACCATAGAGAGCCCTCGGTTCTCTCATGCCTAGGGGGTTCTAGGCTGGGTTGTATGGTTCCCAAATAGAGGTAGCTGGTAATCTAATTGGGGATCATATTTAGGAAGCCCTTTCTCCCACCTGCTTTGTGGGATGTCGTGTTTGTGTTTGTGCTTGTTGCACCACTGATGTCACCTTTTCGTTGTTGGTTTATTGTTTTTTGTTTGAAGTTTCACCGTAATAAAGATGTGGAACTCTCCGTCCATTACAACAACCTTGACACCATAACAAAGTGGTTGAATACTTATTGACTGAAGACGTTTCAGCTTTTAATGTTTTATTAATTTGTTTTAAAAAATCATCGTAAATAATACAAATAATATTTCCACTGTGATTTTTATGGGGTATTGTGTGTAGGCCAGTGACAAATAATCAATTTTAAATTCAGGCTGGAACACAACAACGTGGAAAAAGTGAAGGAGTGTGAATACTTTCTGAAGGCACTGCAGTTGGCTTGAATTCATGTCATCATATCTGCATTCCTCAGTGCCCCATATCTTTCTTTTTTTATTTAGTTTATTTCTCTCTCTATCGGTTTCATTCATTCTTTATTTATTTAGCTCTCTCTTTCTCTCTCTCTCTGTCTTATCTGAGGACAGGTGAGGTCAAATAAATGGGTAGAGAGAATGATAAAGTTACAGGAACTCCTCCTCTCTCTCTGACAAACACACACATATACACATACACGTTCCTCTGTATCAGAGGTGTGTGTGTGTGTGTGTGTGCATGTGTGTAATGATTTGGGCCCAGCTATTATCTCATATCTCTCAGGCTCTAAGTACTGTCAGACACATGTTAGGACACACACACACTTAATAGTGTCAATTACACTATGTCTCCAAATACGTTCTGGGGGAATTAGTATAAAATCGCTAATCTCATACAGGGTTTAGTGTCTTATATTTATCCCTTTCTTTCCAAAAATCTGATTAGTGGACTTTGGATAAGTGCAGTACAGTTTCCCAACCCCAATGGTTATCTTCTCAGGGAGCTAAAGCGAGTCTTCAGGTCTCTAACAGTGTGATGGGGCCCTGTGTCTGTTGATGTCAGTTATAGAGTGTGTGTATGGAGCCAGTGTGTTGGACTGGGAGTGTCTGAATCCTGTGCTTAAAATTGGAACTCATCAGCACCCAAATCCTTCTGCTACAGCCTCCGATACAGCACACTAACAATAATACTTATTCTCTGAATTTGATTTGTACGGTACCACTGTATAGACTACAATTTAGGAGTGGGAAAAGGACTTACAGTACAGACATATCAGGTTTCCTCTGTTTCTTTATCCCTGCTTACAGACTGTTGGTTATGTAAGTAGACATGTAAGTAGCCTATGTGGATCAGGTATAAGGTTAAATGTGTGGTGTGCGCCTCACTGTTGGTGTGAGGCGCTTCCCAAATAAGAGCTAAGAGAAGTGAATGAAAGATTGTACAGTCACTGGGGCGCATAGAGAGGATAGAACACACACATAAACAAACACACAGAAAGTGTCAGGTCAAGGGAGACCATACTGATGATTTGGGATGTTGTAATAGGAAACGTGAGAATTCTGGTTGCCTAGTGCCCACTGTAGGTGTTAACGTCACATTGCTTTTGCTGCTCTGTCTCTGTCTCTGTCTCTGTCTCTCTCCCTCTCTGTCTCTCTCTCTCTCTCTCGCTCTCTCTCGCTCTCTCTCGCGCTCTCTCGCTCTCTCTCTCTCACTCTCTCGCTCTCTCTCCTGATTCAAAGTAGTTTGCAATATAAGTGGTCTTTGTGATGAATGAGCCATGTCATTCAATGAATGA
This sequence comes from Oncorhynchus nerka, assembly GCF_034236695.1. Taxonomy (NCBI): domain Eukaryota; kingdom Metazoa; phylum Chordata; class Actinopteri; order Salmoniformes; family Salmonidae; genus Oncorhynchus; species Oncorhynchus nerka. The sequence goes on from NC_088399.1 coordinate 23,791,430, forward strand.
AGGAGCCAAGTTGGCTTTTCCTCCAAAATTTCATTTAAGGTGCCCCAAAGCTTTTTCTATCATTTTTTATATAATTTATCTTTGTTTCATAGTGTAGTTTATTTTATTTAGTTTAGTTTAGTCACATGATTTCTTAATTTGCAGTACGTTTACCAATCAGTTGGGCTGCCAGACTTAATTGCGATACCTTTTGCCTCATCCCTCTCAACCATACAATTTTTAAATTCCTTATCAATCCAAGGCATTAGCCTACATTAGCACAACCATCCCGCAGACGGGACACCTGAAGAAGATTTATTCATTACTTTTTAATAGGCAAGATAAACAAACTTAGGGATGACATGCCAGCAAACAAACGCTGACACTACACATCCAAGTATATCGGACCAAATCATGAAAGACAAGAATTGTACTTTTGAATTACGTAACGTCAGTGTGGAAGAGGTGAAAAAATTATTGTTGTCTATCAACAATGACAAGCCACCTGGGGTCTGACAATCTGGATGGAAAAATACTGAGGAAAATAGCAGATGAAATTGCCACTCCTATCTTCAATTTAAGCCTACTAGAGAGCATGTGTCCTCAGGCCTGGAGGGAAGCTAAAGTAATTCCGCTACCCAAGAATAGTAAAGCCCCCTTTACTGGCTCAAATAGCTGACCAATCAGCCTGTAACCAAAAAATTGTGTTTGACCAGATACAATGCTATTTTACAGTAAACAAATTGACAAAAGCATTTCAGCTTATAGGGAAGGACCCTCAACAAGCACTTACACACATGACTGATGATTGGTTGAGAGAAATGGATGATAAAATGATTGTGGGGGCTGTCTTGTTAGACATCAGTGCAGCTTTTGACATTATTGATCATAGTCTACTGCTGGATAAACGTATGTGTTATGGCTTTACACCCCCTGCTATAATGTGCATAAATAGTTACTTGTCTAACAGAACACAGAGGGTGTTCTTTAATAATGGAAGCCTCTCAAAAATAATCCAGTTAGAATAAGAAATTCCCCAGGGGAGCTGTTTAGGCCCCTTGCTTTTTTCAATTTTTACTTACGACATGCCACTGACTTTGAAAAAAGCTAGAATGTCTATGCATGCAGATGACTCAACACTATACACGTCAGCTACTACAGTGGCTGAAATGCCTGCAACACACAACCAAGAGCTGCAGTTAGTTTCAAAGTGGGTGGCAAGGAATAAGTTAGCCTTAAATATTTCTAAAACTAAAAGCATTGTATTTGGAACAAAACACTCACTAAACCCTTAACCTCAACTAAACATGTAATAAATAATGTGGAAATTGAGCAAGTTGAGATGACTAAACTGCTTGGAGTAACCCTAGATTGTAAACTGCCATGGTCAAAACATATTGATGGAGTAGTAGCTAAGATGGGGAGAAGTCTGTCTATAATAAAGTGATACTGTGCTTTCTTAACAGCACTATCAACAAGGCAGGTCCTACAGGCCCTAGTTTTGTCGCACCTTGACTACTGTTCAGTCATGTGGTCAGGTGCCACAAAAAAAGGACTTAAGAAAATTGCAATTGGTTCAGAACAGGGCAGCACGTCTGGCTCTTGGATGTACACAGAGAGCTAATATTAATAATATGCATGTCAATCTCTCCTGGCTGAAAGTGGAGGAGAGATTGACTTCATCACTACTTTTATTTATGAGATGTTGAATACACCGAGCTGTATGTCTGAACTACTGGCACACAGCTCGGACACCCATGCACCCCACAAGACATGCCACAAGAGGTCTCTTCACAGTCCCCAAGTCCAGAACTGACTATGGGAGGTGCACAGTACTACATAGAGCCATGACTACATGGAACTCTATTCCACATCAAGAAACTGAGATTTAGTCAAATTTGATTTAAAAAACAGATTAAAAAACACCTTATGGAACAGCGGGACTGTGAAGCAACACAAACATTGGGGGGGATGAGGGGATGGATTGTTTTATTTATTTATTTTATTTGGTTCCCCATTAGCAGACGCCAATGGCGACAGCTAGCCTTAATGGGGTCTGACATATAACGAAAAAGTATTACAGACAAAATACTTTACAATTTACTATACATTTAAAACATTAACATGTAGTGTGTTGCTTTATATGTTTTTTGAAACTAAGTTTGCTGTTCACTTGCACTGTATGAGATGGAAGGGAGTTCCATGCAATCATGGCTCTGTATAGTACTGTACATGTCCTTGAATTTGTTCTGGACATAGGGGCTGTGGAAAGACTTCTGATGATACACCTGGTGAGGTAAGTGTGTGTGTAAGTTGACTATGCAAACCATTTGGAGAGAGAGAGAGAGGGAGGGAGGGAGGGAGGGAGAGAAGGGGGGATGACAGCGCTGGTGTTTAATCAGGGGCCTATGGGAGAGCTGTCTGCCCCACTGTCAACTAACTGTCTCCCACCACACCACATGCACACGCACACACACACACACACACACAAACACACACACACACAAAATCCATGTTTCACAATTCATAGTGAGACCCAGTGGCGTGCCGTGGGCCTGGGGGCTGGGCCTTCAGTGAGGTCCTACACAGTCCCACCCGAATTAATCCACCTCTTATTACCATCATTATGATGCCATGGCTCTAGACACTATACATTTAAGACAGAAACGCAGTATAAAACCAGGCATTGCGTCACCTTGAAATTGACATTTTTTATTCATAGAATTGCAGGGGAAGAGTACAATACCTTTTCATTGTGCAGCTCCCCTTGCCCTGCGCGCTTGTTCGTTGAGCTGTAGATCCACTCGGGTGTCCCCAAAAGTTTTCAAAAGCACCATTGCTTGTAAGTGCCCAGCTGTGTCTCATTGCTTGGTTAGACAACTCAAATTTGCAAAGCCAGTGTGGCTCCAAACACCAAATATATCACTTGCAAATAATAGGCATTCCCAGCAGTACAGTTTGCAGTGCTTCTCGGAGCCTGTGAGCCATTGATGGCGCTTGTAGTTGGAACTTTGAAAGTGGCGAACGAACCCCTTTCCCGCCTGTGACAGGCTTTGTAGCGTCGGCGTCGGGCGACCTCTCCTGACAATGTCTAACTTTTCTTGAAAAGTTTGTCTTGAGAATGGCGTTATACTTATATCCTCGACCAAATCGATATCTTCTCCTCCTTCCGCCATTGTGGGTTAAAAAAACAGCTTAGTAGTACACAAATTATTTAGTTTATCAAATTCAGTTTCCTAGTTCTGAGGTTTGCATATACCTGCCCATATAGGACCTGCCTCTCAATATTGGTAATACAATCAAAAGACGTGCACCCACTACGCCTGCTAGCTGGCTCCTGTGTAACACTGGAGCCAGCCAGCAGGCGTACAATAGCCAACTCTAAAGCTGATTGGTTGACACTAAATGTTCATTTCCATTCACTTTAAGCTACAAGCGCCCGCAATGTTGATTCTGAAGGCCTGATGGCAGATTTTAGACCCCTGGCAACACATGATGGCTGAATATGATTGGATAAAAGATCTAACATAAGGACCAGCCCTCCAAATCTCAACCTGGGGCTGGAAGCAGTGCAACCAAGAGGAAAGCTATGAAATGAAGAGTATAACTCTTACTCTGGGGAATAATTTAATACATATTTGTGGGAAAATATATTTAAAAAATATATATATTCTGACGATGTTTAGGCCAGCAGAGAAGGCCTTGCTGGCCCTGATGGCCCACCACTGGTGAGACCTAATTCAATCATTATTGACTATTGTTTCACGGTGCATCATAAGCCTAATTATTTGTTTCTAATCGACTTCATAACAGGTGTGAAAGCCAAGCCTTCTCCTCCTCTCTCCTCTTTCTATTTGTCTCTCTCTCTCTCTCGTTCTCTCTCCTTTCTCTACTTCCTAATCTCTCTCTCCTCATCTCCCTCGTTCTCTCTCTATCTCTGCCTTTGCTCTCTCCATCTCTCTCTCTCTCTCTCCCCCTCCCTCTCAGTAATGAGTGAGTGCAGGTACTCCAGTCATCCATTAGCTCCAGGGCTCCCATCGATCTCCCATGGAGCTGGAGATTGTGGACTGTTTGTTTTAGCTGTTGTAAATATAATGAAGGTGATGTTGATGATGATGATAATGCTGTGGATGGTGCTGATAGTGATAATGAAGCTGATGATTGCGGTGATGATGATGATTATGAAGATGATGATTATTGCAAGGGATCAGAGTACGGATTATAGAGATGGAAGGAGTAGCCGCGTATACAGGATATGATGTCACTGGAGTTGATGGTCATACAGTTCTGGTCGTCATAGATATTGTGGATACACCACAAACATACCCCTCAGCCTTCAACTTCCCTGATAAACCTGCACCCATAGTCTTTCCCAATCATCTTTTCTCTCTCCTCATCTTTTCCCCTAAATGTGATTCCTATGAAAACATTGGCCTTGTTTTCCCCAGACCTCCTCTGTTGTTGTAAACACATTACCAAACAGCAGGCGTCTGTTAATGCAGCCAGAGCTCATAATTCATCATAACGCTGACATTTAGAGCCTTCTCTGTTTCACTAAACACCCAGCCATATCAATCAACAACACTCACAGTAGCTACTGGACAGCCATTTTGGATATTGTGTTTGACAGGAAATAGATTTTGTATTGGTGTGTTTCCATGTTTTGACTCTCAATTGCATATAGGCCAGTGAAGGAAATCATATACATGCTCCTATGATCCGTCCCTGGCTGTGTGGTTCAGACCTGCATGGTTATTTAATAGGCCGTCATTTTAAGTAAGAATTTGTTCGAAACTGACTTGCCTTGTTAAAATAATGGTAAAACATGTTTTTTTCTTTTTATTAACGGGTTCTCTGATGTAGCTTTAGTGGAGACTCCTCAGAGGAGGAAGGGGAGGACCATCCTCCTCTGGGAATTCCATACAAGTAAAAACAGTGAAACATGAAAAAAAGTTATCCTTTTCAAATAAAACTATGCAAAATATATTTACCTCACCAAATAATTTATTAAAATACACTGTTTTGCAATGAAGGTCTACAGTAACCTCAACAGCACTCTGTAGGGTAGCACCATGGTGTAGCTGGAGGACAGCTATTTTCCATCCTCCTCTGGATACATTGACTTAGGAGGCTCATGGTTCTCACCCCCTTCCATAGACTTACACAGTAATTATGACAACTTCCCGGGGACGTCCTCCAACCTATCAGAGCTCTTGCAGCATGAACTGACATGTTGTCCACCCGATCAAAGGATCAGAGAATGAAAATTAATCTAGTACTAAAAGCATAAACTACAGCTAGCTTGCACCGCAGTGCATAAAACGTGGTGAGTAGTTGACTCAAAGACAGAGAAAGACAATAGTTGAATAGTTTTAAACAAATATATTTAAAAATGAAGGAGAAGCAAGAGAGAGTGAATTAAGCTAGCTAGTTTAGCCTAATCAAACACCCGGCTCAAACAGAGAGGGATGCTATGTTAGCAAGCTGGCTACGGCTATACAACACTGGAACTCTTCCAAGTCAAGGTACACTTTTGGTTTTATTAATTTATTACCACCGTGGCCCGCCAGTGTAACTGCTAAACTACTTGCTGACAATACACTAACACAATTGTTCTCGTAGCTATGTTGACTATGATGTTACGTAGCTAATATTGTGACAATGATGTAGGCTGCGTGTAGCGGTTAGAGGTTATGATATTTCGGTTACACTGATGTGTTGTGCACTGAAGTCCACAAGCAAAGGGAAAAGGCGAGAGGAGGAGGTCACATACATGCATGAAGCAATTATACAAGCAAAATTGTAAGGACCGATGCCGGAGACGAGAAGCAGGTACAGGGAGTTGACATTTAATTAGGAACAGACAAAGAGCAAGACAGAAACAGCATCAGCCCACGGATACACAAAGACAAACAACAATCAATGCAGCAGCGGGAAACAGACCTGGGGAACTGACAAATATATGGGTGAGGTAATAAACAGGTGATTGAGTCCAGGTGAGTGCAATAATCGCTGATGCACTTGACGGGGGAAGGCAGGTGTGCGTAATGATGGTGGCAGGAGTGCACAATGCTGGGGATCCTGGCACCCTCGAGCGCAAGGGGGAAAGAGAGGGAGCAGGTGTGACAAAAATGATAAAGCTGTTTGTACTGTATGTGGCTGCTATGAAAGTGAACTGTTGTCAGGGGTCAAATCAAATTTAATTTGTCACATACACGTGTTTAGCAGATGTTATTGTGGGTGTAGTGAAATGCTTGTGTTTCTAGCTCTAACGGTGCAATAATATCTATCAGTTTCACAACAGTACACACAAATCCAAAGTAAAGAAATGGAATTATATAACAATATATAAATATTTGGGCGAGCAATGTCAGAGCGGCATAGACTAAGATACTGTAGAATAGAATGGAATACACTATATACAATTGAGATGAGTAATGCAAAATATGTACACATCATTAAAGTGACTAGTGTTCCATTATTAAAGTGGCCAGTGATTCCAAGTCTATGTTTATAGTGCAGCAGCCTCTAATGTGCTAGTGATGGCTATTTAACAGTATTTAACAGTCTGAAGGCCTTGAGATAGAAGCAGTTTATCAGTCTTTCGGTCCCAGCTTTGATGCCCCTGCTGACCGCACATTCTGAATGATAGCGGGGTGAACAGGCAGTGGCTCGGGTGATTGTTGTCATTGATGATCTTTTTGGATTTCTCATAACATCGGGTGGTGTAGGTGTCCTGGAGGGCAGGTAGATTGCCCCCGGTGAGCCCTGCTGTTGTGGGAGGTGCAGTTGCCGTACCAGGCATTGATACAGCCCGAAAGGATGCTCTCAATTGTGTATCTGTAAAAGTTTGTGAGGGTTTTAGGTGCCAAGCCAAATTTCTTCAGCCTCCTGAGTTTCACTTTGTCAGTGATGTATACGCAGAGGAACTTGAAGCTTTCCACTTTCTCCACTAAGGTCCCGTTAATGTGGATAGGGGGTGCTCCCTCTGCTGTTTCCTGAAGTCCACGATCAGCTCCTTTGTTTTGTTGACGTAGAGTGAGAGGGTATTTTCCTGGCATCACACTCCCAGGTCCCCCAGCTCCTCCCTGTAGGCTGTCTCATCATTGTTGGTAATCAGGCCTACTAATATTGTGTCATCTGCACACTTGATGATTGAGTTGGAGGCGTGCGTGGCCAAGGAACTTGAAGCTTTCCACCTTCTCCACTGCAGTCCTGTCGATGTGGATAGGAGCAACCCCCTATCCACATCGACAGGACAGCAGTGGAGAAGGTGGAAAGCGTCAAGTACCTCGGCGTACACCACACTGACAAACTGAAACGGTCCACCCACACAGACAGTGTGGTGAAGGAGGCACAACAGCGCCTCTTGAACCTCATGAGGCTGAAGAAATTTGGCTTGGCACCTAAAACCCTCAAACTTTTACAGATGTACAATTGAGAGCATCTTGTTGGGATGTATCACCGCCTGGTATGGCAACTGCACCGTCCGCTACTGCAGGGCTCTCCAGAGGGTGGTACGGTCTGCACAACGCATCACCGGGGGCAAACTACCTGCCCTCCAGGACACCTACACCACCCAATGACACAGAACAGGCCGTGGCTCGGGTAGACAACAACCACCCGAGCCACAGCTTGTCCACCCTGCTATCATCCAGAAGGCGAGGTCAGCACATGTGCATCAAAGCTGAGACCGAGAGACTGAAAAACAGCTTCTATCTCAAAGCCATCAGACCTTTAAATAACCATCACTAGCACATTAGAGGCCGCTGCCTATATACATAAACTTGGAATCACTGGACACTTTAATAAATGGAACACTAGTCACTTTAATAATGTTTACATATTTTGCATTACTCATCTCATTTGAATATACTGTATTCTATTATATACTATTTACTACTGTATCTTAGTCTATGCCGCTCTGATATTACTCATCCATATATTTATATATTCTTAATTCCATTCCTTTACTTAGATTTGTGTGTATTGTTGTGAAATTGTTAGATAATACTTGTTAGATGTTACTGCACTGTTGGAGCTAGAAACGCAAGCATTTCACTACACCCACAATAACATCTGCTAACCACTTGTATATAACCAATAACATTTGATTTGATTTTGAAGTCCAGGACACAGTTGCACAGGGCAGGAGGGTACTATGGTGTTGAATGCTGAGTTATAGTCAATGAGCAGCATTCTTACATAGGTATTTCTCTTGTCTAGATGTGATAGGGCAGTGTGCAGTGCGATGGCGATTGCATAATCTGTTGATCTATTGGGGGCGGTAAGCAAATTGAAGTGGGTCTAGGGTGTAAGGTAAGGTAAGGTAGAGATGATATGATACTTGACTAATCTCTCAAAGCATTTCATGATTACAGAAGTGAGTGCTACGGGGCGATAGTCATTTAGTTCAGTTACCTTCGCTTTCTTGGGTACAGGAACAATGGTGGACATCTTTAAGCATGTGGGGTCAGTAGACTGGGATAGGGAGAGATTGAATATGTCCATAAAAACTCCAGCCAGCTGGTCTGTGCATGCTCTGAGGACAGGGCTAATGATGCCATCTTGGCCTGCAGCCTTGCGTGGGTTAGCACGCTTAAATGTCTTACTCACATCGGCCAGGGAAAAGGAGAGCTGCGTCGGGGTGAAGAATGTGTTTAGCTTGTCCGGAAGCAAGACGTTGGTGTCCACGATGTGGCTGGTTTTTGTAGTCAGTGATTGTCTGTAGACCCTGCCACATATGTCTCATATCTGAGCCATTGAATTGGGACTCCACTTTGTCTCTTACTGATGTTTTGCCTGTTTGATTGCCTTGCGGAGGGAATGACTACACTGTTTGTATTCGGCCATATTCCCAGTCACCTTGTCATGGTTAAATGCGATGGTTCCCACTTTCAGTTTTGCGTTAATGCTGCCATCTATCCACAGTTTCTGGTTAGGGTAGATTTTTATAGTCACCGTGGGCACAACATCTCCTATACAGTTCCTGATAACCTCAATCACCGTAACAGTCTATTTGTCAGTATTATTCTTGGAGGCTACCCGGAACATATCCCAGTCTGTGTGATCAAAACAATCTTGAAGTGTGGAATAGTCTTAGCACAGGTACTTCCTGTTTGAGTTTCTGCCTATAGGAAGGGAGGAGCAGAATGGAGTCGTGATCAGATTTGCGGAGGGCAGGGGAGGGCCTTGTAGGCATCCCGGAAGTTGGAGTTGCAGTTGTCGAGCGTTTTAGCAGCGCGAGTACTACAGTCAATGTGTTGATGGAACTTCGGCAGCCTTTTTCTCAGAAATCCCCAGCGACAATAAATGAGGCCTCAGGATATATGGTTTCCAGTTTGCATAAAGTCCAGTGAAGTTTTTTAAGTGCCGTCGTGGTATCGACTTCAGGGGGGGATGTGACAATAACAGAAGAGAATTCTCTTGGGAGATAATACGGTCGGCATTTGATTGTGAGGTATTCTAGGTTGGGTGAACGAAAGGACTTCAGTTCCTGTATGTTATCACAATTACACCATGAGTCATTAATCATGAAACATACACTCCTGGCTTTCTTCCCGGAGAGATATTTATTCCTGTCTGCGCAATGAACTGAGAACCCAAATGACTGGACGGACAGACTCAGACAGTATATCATAAGAGAGCCATGTTTCTGTGAACCAGAGTGTGTTACAATCACTGATGTCCCTGTCCTCCGCCAGCGGAGTTTTGGATTGGCCTGTGGAATCAGTTCAATTGCCCTGGTGGAAGGAACAAAGGATCCGTTTTGGGAAAGTTGTATTCCTGGTCGTAATGGTGAATGTGAGTTACTGCCGCTCTGATATCCAATAGTTCTTCACGATTGTATGTAATAACACGCAAAATATTCTGGGCTAATAATGTAAGATATAACACATAAAAACAAAATACTGCAAAGTTTCCTAAGAGCTAGAAGCATGGCAGCCCTCTCTGTCGATGCCATTTTAAAGGTAATTCCTCCGATTTTGTTGAAAAAATTGTGGATAAACATAACTGAATTTGTCCAATATAAACTCTAGTTTGCAACTGTTGGACTAATGATTACATCCTAGATCAGCTAGATGCAGTCAAGAGTGTGCAAGACGGTTTGTATGTGTCACTGTCTGTCACCTTGATTACTCACATTTTTCTCTAGACCTGTGCACCTTCGCTGTAAACTTCCATTCATAAGCTGCTGTAGGTTGTAGCAAGCTCATGATGCGTACAGGGAAAATGGGAGTATCATGTAGTAGCCTAAACCTGTGGCTGTTGCATTGAGCTGGGTGAATGGAATATGAATGACAGTCATTCAATATGCTGTAATAGAATAAAGGCCATGCTCATTAAATAAATAACTGTCCTTACTCATCTTAAACGGCACCGACCTCCACTGTGAAGCGTATGTGGTGCTGCTAAGTGCAGTGTGAACAGAGTATGTGTAGTATTTGAGTGCTAGTCAGGGCTAGCTAATGAAGTCAACACCGGCCAGGCAGCTAGTAGACTGGAGCCTGATCTGCTGACATCACCTTCTAAAGGAAAGCAATAAACATTTCAGTAGGTGTTTTATAGTGAACACGCAGGGTAGAGCGGAAAACATACACACATACACAAAAGCTCACAGTGGATGAGTGGAAATTAGCTATGTGATGATGCATGCCAAATACACACACACACAAATACAGACACATACACACACACACAAGCGACAAAGTGCTTTATCTCAGAGGCTAAACACACTTATATGCACACACTTACATATGCACGCACACACACACACACACACACACACACACACACACACACACACACACACTGTGAGCAGCGTTAGATGCTGCATGGAGTGTCTTAGCATGCAGCAGGCACTGCAAGGTAATGGGGAGGGGAGTGAACAGTAATGTGTAAGTGTGCACTAAAGGTGATTGCTTTCTTCCTCTCTCCTCCCCTGCTTTTCCTCCTCTGCTTTCCTCTTTTCTGTTACCTTCCTATGTGTGTGTTTGTGTTTGTGGTATATCGTACGAACAGGCAGCATGGAGTAATAAAGTCTTTCTATCCCTCCATCCGTCACATACTCTCTCTCTCTCTCTCTCTCTCTCTCTCTCTCTCTCTCTCTCTCTATATATATATATATATATATATATATATATATCTCTCTCTCTCTCTCTCTCTCTCTCTCTCTCTCTCTCTCTCACACACATTGGGCTTCGCAGACTACGCCATCAAAACACAAACGTATTACACACTCTCTCAGGCGTGTTCGCTGGCTCGCGTTCCCTCTCTCTCACACAGTCTCTCATAAAGGAGGCAAAGGAACGCAAGAGATGCAGACACAAGAAAGCATGTCTTCAGACTCCCTGTCAGGTATAGATGATCTGTTTTATATTTATCCCTCTGATTTGCTCTGTTTCTCTCTCTCTCCCCCTCTCTCTCTCTTATTCCCTTGCTTGCACTGTTTTCCTGTTGTTTGTTTTCCTTCTCTTTCTGCTGTCCAATGTCCTTTCCCTCCTCTTCTCGTTCTACTTTCTTTTTATTCCTGTCTCTCTGACACTATTAAAGTTTCTCTCTATTTTCCTCAGTTTAGATGTCTTCTGTTATCTGAAGTGAATGAGCTGGAGTTGCATAGCATGCAGCAGTAACTACAGTACACTCTTAGAAAAAAGGGTTCCAAAGGGGCTCTTCAGCTGTCCTCATAGGAGGACCCGTTTGGTTTCAGGTAGAACCCTTTTAGGTTCCATGTAGAACTCTCTTTTGAAAGGGTTCTTCATGGAACCCTAAAAGGTTCTACCTGGAACCAAAAGTGTTCTACCTGGAACCAAAAAGTGTCGTTCGAAGTGTTTTCCTATGGGGACAGCCAAAGAACAATTTTAGGTTCTAGATAGCACAATTTTCTCAAATAGGGTAGTCAGTGTTGCGTTATAGAATAAGAGCACACAATGGCCTTTCGAGGGGCGCAGTAGTCTAAGGCACTGCATCGCAGTGTTGCTTCGTCACTACAGTCGGGTTCGATCCCAGGCTGTTTAATTAGCGGTCATTATCGGGAGTCCCATAGGGCGGTGCACAATTGGCCCAGATTCATCCAGGTTAGAGGAGGGTTTGGCCGGGGAGGCTTTACTTGGCTCATCACGCTCTAGAGACTCCTTGTGGTGGGCCTGGTGCCTGCAAACTGACTTCGGTCGTCGGTTGAATTGTGTTTCCGCCAATACATTGGGGCAGCTAACTTACAGGTTAAGCAAGTGGGTGTTAAGAAGCGTGGCTTGGCGGGTCACGTTCGGAGGATGCATGACTCGACCTTCACCTCTCCTGAGCCTGTTGGGTAGTTGCTGCGATGAGACAAGATCGTAAGCACAGAATTGGGGAGAAAAAGGGTTAAATAAATAAATACATTTATAAGAGCACACAGACACAGTGGAGTGCAGAGCACAGTACAGATGTTGGGAGTTCAATTACTGTAACATACAGCACACTTCCACTGCACAGATGGAGAGGAGAAAAGAGAACGAACTAGTAGAACAGATAGACTATTACATTCTTCTGACCTACTTACAGAGAAGCCATGTACCACTTTCTCTCTCATTCCCTCATTCTCTTGTTCCCGTTTCTATGTGCCTCTGCCTGGCTTGGTTTATGTTCTGTTTGTTAGGGCTGATTATGATGGAGTACACTGACAGGAGAGAGTGTGTGTGTGTACGTGTGCCCATGTGTGTGTGTGTGTACGTGTGCCCATGTGTGTGTGTGTGTACGTGTGCGCATGGGTGTGTGTGTACGTGTGCCCATGTGTGTTTGTGTGTACGTGTGCCCATGTGTGTGTGTGTGTACGTGTGCCCATGTGTGTGTGTGTATACGTGTGCCCATGTGTGTTTGTGTGTACGTGTGCCCATGTGTGTTTGTGTGTACGTGTGCCCATGTGTGTTTGTGTGTACGTGTGCCCATGTGTGTTTGTGTGTACGTGTGCGCATGTGTGTGCTTCTGCATGTTTTATGAAGAGTCAGTTTGACACGAAGGGGAAACCCAGGGAAAATGTAAATGAGTGGAAATAGATTATGAGAAGCAACATCAAAAGGAAATGTCCCTGGACTCTGGTTGGTTTGTTAAATGTCAGCACAGCTCTATTTGCTTGTATTGTGGGACTTGAATCTGTGTTGCCAGGGGCAATGCTGTTGGATATACTGTAGAATGTGGACCATAGTGATTGCTTTTATCCAAAGTCATTTTGACTGACATATAGTCAGAACTGTATGTGACCCATGTGGGATTCCCCATGTTGCCATTACTATGCAGTAACCATGCAGTAACTAGCCCACTGAGCCAATGGAACCAGACAATCAGTTCTACTCAAGGGCCCATGTCTCTGAGTGTATATGGGCATGTCATTAGCTGTGTGTTGTTTTATATTTATATTTCAGCTGTAGCCCTGAATTGAATTCCCTTAGGGTCGATATATAGTTGGACATTGCTATCAACAGGCCTTTATTAGTGATGGGGGGAAAATTGATGAAGTTACATATCCCAATATTCATTTGGACACTATTATATCGATACTTTGACTCCAAGTACCGACTTGTAAAAAACTAAAATAACTCATCGCAATACAAAGAATCAGGAGATTTACAATATCAATCAATCAATCAAATGCATTTATGAAGCCCTTTTCACATCAGTCGATGTCACAAAGTGCTGTACAGAAACCCAGCCTAAAACCCCGAACAGCAAGCAATGCAGAAGCACGGTGGCTAGGAAAAACTCCCTAGAAAGGCAGGAACCTAAAGAGAAACCTAGAGAGGAACCAGGCTATGAGGGGTGGCCAGTACTCTTCTGGCTGTGCCGGGTTGAGATTATAACAGTACATGGCCAAAATGTTCAAAGATGCAATACATATCGTATCGGCACCTAGGTATGGTGATATCGTATCGTGAGGTCCCTTGCAATTCCCAGACCTATCCTTTATGTGTATGTATTTGACAGTAATGGAAAGCTCAGTACAGTAAGCGAACCTCTCACTCAGTGGGGTGGAGAGAATAGTTTCCTGCTTGTTTAATCCCAACTGGGACACAGTTTCAGCTCTATATTTAATTGAGTTACTCAACAGACTCTGAACGTCTTTACTGTCGTGTAGCGACTGCTGATTGGTTCCTGAACATACACGTCTTTGGGTTAAAGTATAAAAAGTATTACTTTCAATCAGAGACTCTAATCTTAAGTATAACCATCACCATGGTAATAACTGTCACCATGGCTGATGAAGGGCTGCTGATGGATTCTTAAAATTAAGATACTACTAAATTGTGCTGTTTTAGACACTTGGATGATAGTATGGTGTTAAGAAAAGTTCATTCCCCTGGCAATGAGTTAATCTCAACCTACCGGTATGGTAGTTAAATATTTAACTATAGATGGAGGTAAGAGGGAAGTTAAATTATGTCAGCATATAGTCTCACTAACTCTCATATATGTGTAAGGCAGGGATCTCCAACCCTCTTCCTGGAGAGCTACCTTCCTGTACATTTTCGCTCCAACCCATCACTAGTTGTAACTAACCTGTTCAGTTTCTTAACCAGGTAATTATTAGAATCAGGTGTGTTAGATTAGGGTTGGAGTGAAAACTTACAGGATGGTACACTCTTAGAAAAAAAGATGCTATCTGGAAGCTAATGGGTTCTTTGGCTGTCCCCATAGGAGGACCCTTTATGGTTCCATGTAGAACCCTTTTGGTTCCAGGTAGAAACCCCACAGAGTGTCCTACATGGAACCAAAAATGATTATACCTGGAACCAAAAGTGTTTCTCCTATGGGGACAGCCGAAGAACCCCTTTGCATTATCTAGGCATTGTCACTTTACCCCTACCTAAATGTATAGATTAACTCAACAAACCTGTACCCCGCACGTCAACTTTGTACTGGTACCCCCTGTAAATACTCTTTATTTTATTACTTTGTTTATTCTTTTCGTGCTTATTAAAAAAACTATTTAACCATTTTCTTAAAACTGCATTGTGGGTTTGTTGCATTGTTGTAAGTAAGCATTTCACCGTAAGGTCTATACCCGTTGTATTCGGCGCATGTGGCAAATAACATTTGATTTTAACACTTTTTTCCAAGTGTAGCTCTCCAGGAACAGATTGGAGAGCCCTGGTGTAAGACAATCGAACCAATCCTTCACTGTTGACTCTGTGCTGTATCAGCACTGCTGATTGAAGTAATCATGGTTTTTTATTTTTTATTATCTTTTACCAGATCTCAACATTAATTTCACATTTCTACAAACTTCAGTGTTTCCTTTTAAATTGTATCAATAATATACTTATCCTTGCTTCAGGTTCTGAGCTATAGGCAGTTAGATTTGGGTATGTCATTTTAGGCAAAAATTGAATAAAAGTGTTGCTTGAGTATGAATAAACCCATGCATCTTAGTCTATGCCACACTACTCATCCATATATTTATATATTCTTAATTCCATTCCTTTACTTAGATTTGTGTGTATTTGGTATATGTTGTTTACAAGGAATTTATTCCGTCACACGGTAATATGTGGAAAATGGGCTGGACGGAACCACAGCAAAGAAAGTAAATGTCAAAGCCCCCTCCTACATTACCTGCCTACCCACTACTTACCTAACCTACCCCCTCCTACATTACCTGCCTACCCACTACTTACCTAACCTACCCCCTCCTACATTACCTGCCTACCCACTACCTATCTAACCAAAATACAGGGGGTGGTCTGCCCAGGTCTTACCTAGTGTGCCTAGACAGTGAATATAATACTTGCCTAAGCACTCCCTAGGTGCCTTCCCCTTCCCCCTGGGAACAAATGAAACAGAATTATCCAAATGTAATTAAACAACTTCAAGAATAAAAAACACAGTTCTAGTAGCACACACATACCTCAAATCAGCGGCTACAAAAATACTTTAAAAAAACCTGCCTGAGCCACAACCAAGACAGGACCTAAACTCACCTCTCTCAGCAACCACATAACATAACCAGCTCTGTTTGCAACATAATAACCCTCAGCCACCACCCTCTCTCTCAGCCATCACCACCCTCTCTCTCAGTCATCACCACCCTCTCTCTCAGTCATCACCACCCTCTCTCTGTCATCACCATCCTCTCTCTCAGTCATCACCACCCTCTCTCTCAGCCATCACCACCCTCTCTCTCAGCCATCACCACCCTCTCTCTCAGCCATCACCACCCTCTCTCTCAGCCATCACCACCCTCTCTCTCAGCCATCACCCTCTCTCTCAGCCTTCACCCTCTCTCTCTCAGCCTTCACCCTCTCTCTCAGCCATCATCACCCTCTCTCTCAGCCATCATCACCCTCTCTGTAAGCCATCATCACCCTCTCTCAGCCCTCACCACCCTCTCTCTAAGCTATCATCACCCTCTCTCTAAGCCATCATCACCCTCTCTCTAAGCCATCATCACCCTCTCTGTAAGCCATCATCACCCTCTCTCAGCCCTCACCACCCCCTCTCTAAGCTATCATCACCCTCTCTCTAAGCCATCATCACCCTCTCTCTAAGCCATCATCACCCTCTCTCTAAGCCATCATCACCCTCTCTCTAAGCCATCATCCCCCTCTCTCTAAGCCATCATCACCCTCTCTCTAAGCCATCATCACCCTCTCTCTAAGCCATCATCACCCTCTCTCAGCCCTCACCACCCTCTCTCTAAGCCATCATCACCCTCTCTCTAAGCCATCATCACCCTCTCTCTAAGCCATCATCACCCTCTCTCTCAGTCATCACCCTATCTCTCAGCAAATCTCTCTTAGCAGTGATCTTTTTTTCTGAGCAACAGAACACTGGTTTTTATATAGCTTCAGAAGGCATTGGTAATTGGAGACAGCTGCGTCCTGACGAGGGGGCGGGGTCAGCTCTCCAATTAGCCATGGAGTCGACCAATCAGCTGCTTGGGGGGGGATTTCAGGAAGCCAAACACCGAATAAACCACAACACAGAAACTGGGGAACGTAACGTATGTGACCAATAAAATGTCATTTGATTTGATAGGGGGGTTGTAAAATAAAAAAATGGGCTACAGCCTACATCTGACATAGCTATAAATAATGGGGTTGACTATAACCAACGGAAATAAGGCCATAATGTATCCAACCCATCGAACTAAGGCCATCATTTGGAAGACTTATATTCAACACAAAATATTTGTCATATGCAAAGCAACTTTTGGAACTTTTGTCACTATTGATTACAGAAACATAAAAATAATGAATAATATGAATTATATTCTCTGTTTGACAAAAAAACATGATTGTGTTGTTTATTGCTGTCTAGGTGTTATTCAAAGTCCAATGAGGCATCCCAAACAACACTTCTATTCTGTCACCCTGTCTACCCAGCCCACCACCCTCAAGTCAATGCAATCACAACGGGAAGAAGAGCACGTATTTGTCTATTGGTTTAGGGCTGAGTCTGAGCACCTCTAACACTCTGCAAGAACAAATCAGATAAACTAAACAACAACATAGCATATTTGAACATATTTCCTTACTTCAGCTTTATCTTCTCTCTGCTCTTTAGAGAGGACCTACCAGGACAGAAAGAGAGTGGTAGGGGCGGGGGACACTGAGAGACATTTCCTGGAAACCCAACGTTGAATTGCATTGAATTCTACGTCGGGCAGAAATGAGCGTCTGAGTCAGGAAAGTTTCCTCTCATGACTAGAATGTTGAATAAGATGATATTTTAACATACTTTATTGGCTGTCCTTGCGGTTGGTCCTTTTGGCGGTAGGAGTGTGAGACAATATACAGGAAAGTATAACTACATCAACTTTTCAAAGCACTGGTAGTGCGTTCTATCACCTGAAGCCTGAGCAACAGATATAAATACGTCTTTACATGGTTCTGCTTATGCTTCAGGTGATAAAAATCTGACGCACTACCAGCGCTTTCAAAAGTTGATGTAATTCTATTTTCCTGTGGATATATTGTCTCACATTCCACCCGACAAAAGGACCAACTGCATGGACAACCGGTAAAGTATGTTAAAATGTATTTTTATTACACATTCTGGCTTGTAGAGGTTGTGAGAGGAAACTTTGCTGATTCAAACACTCATTTCTGCCCAACAAAGAATTCAATGCAATTCAACATTGGGTTTCCAGCACAGGAGGCTGCTGAAGGGAAGACGGCTCATGATAATGGACAAAACAGATGAATGGAATGTCACCAAACACATGGAAACCAATGGTTACCCTGCCATCTTCCCAGTTTCTTGTGCTGTAATCTGTCTAGTTTGGGGCCACTCTGAAGCATTCAGATGATGAGAGTGTGAGAAAAGGCTGTCAGTATGAGTGTGACATTCTTTTAGAATGCTGTGGAGAGGAAAGGAGAGTGGTGGCTCAGTGACAGGTCACTATTTGTCTTGTGGCAGAATCAGTTCGGCTGTGATTATAGGGGTTGTCATTTATGTAGAAAGAGTCAAAAGATAGAAAAAACATAATTTCTTGCTCTCCTTATTTTACCCTCTATCTCTCCTTTTTTATTCATAATTTACACCGTAATGCTGAACCTCTCTTGTATATCCCTCTCCCCTCCTCTCTGTCTTTCGCTCCCCTCTTCTCACTCTCTCTCTCTTCTCTCTCTCGTCTATACCTCTCTCGCTCTTTTGCTCTCTCTTGCTCTCTCACCTCCTCTTTCCCTCTCTCTTGTCTTTCCCTCTCTCGCTCTTTTGCTCTCTCTTGCTCTCTCACCTCCTCTTTCCCTCTCTCTTGTCTTTCCCTCTCTCGCTCTTTTGTTCTCTTTCCCTTTCTTTCTTTATCTATTTATCTCTTTCTGCCTCTCTCTCTCTCTCTCTCTCTCTCTCTCTCTCTCTCTCTCTCTCTCTCCCCCTCCTCTTTCGCTCTCTCTCTCTCCACATATTCCCCTCCAGTCAAATGGCAGTGGACTGTTAAGGGTTCTGTCCTGACTGATAAGGGTTTTGTCTTGACTAAAAAGGGCTCTGTCCTGACTGATAAGAGCTCTGTCCTGGCTAAGGCAAAAATGAATCACCTGTTTGATGCGGTCAGGTTGCGGATGGAGAGCTATGATTCAACACACGTTAGCGTGGCTCGCTGAGAAGCAAAGCCATAGGCGTCCTTGTTTGATATATCCCACTGCTGCTGCTTCACAGCACACACACACACACACACACACACACACACACACACACACACACACACACACACACACACACACACACACACACACACACACACACACACACACTGCTGCTGCTTCACAGCACACACACACGACCCACTGCTGCTGCTTCACAGCACACACACACACACACGACCCACTGCTGCTGCTTCACAGCACACACACACACAAACGACCCACTGCTGCTGCTTCACAGCACACACACACACACACGACCCACTGCTGCTGCTTCACAGCACACACACACACAAACGACCCACTGCTGCTGCTTCACAGCACACACACACACACATACACACGACCCACTGCTGCTGCTTCACAGCACACACACACACACACGACCCACTGCTGCTGCTTCACAGCACACACAGCACACACACATACACACGACCCACTGCTGCTGCTTCACAGCACACACACACACACACACACACACACACACACACACACACACACACACACACACACACACACACACACGACCCACTGCTGCTGCTTCACAGCACACACACACACACACACACACACACACACACACACACACACACACACACACACACACACACGACCCACTGCTGCTGCTTCTTCACAGAAGGGAGTGGAAGAGAGGAAGAAGGGAGGAGGTCTGTATCAGAGTGCTATTTATTCCTGTTAGGCCTGCCAGTAGTGTGTTGTTTAGAGCAGCAGGGACCCTTAATACATGTCAATCTAATGGACATGCTTGTTGTCTGAGTCGATCACAAGACCTACTGCACTGTTCGATAGAGGAACACAGTTATCTCCTGACCCACCATGCAGAACATACACACAAGAGTGGAAGGGTGGGCACACACACACAAGCTCGCGTTACCTCTTTCTTTCACAGCATAGACTGTCTCTCTCACTCTCTCGCTCTCTCACTCGCTCTCTCACTCGCTCTCTCACTCGCTCTCTCACTTGCTCTCTCACTCGCTCTCTCTACAGACACTGACAGGCAATTGAATATCAACATTTATCAGAGTCTGCTAATTAGACCATTAATAAGATGTGTAATAGGATGACAGGGAGGATACACACCTGTTTTATGACCTACGAAAATAAAACACCTCATATAGAAACACAACCCTCCAATCTGCTTCAGGCTATGATTTGATTTACGTCATGGAAACCGAACAATGACCTTTAAGGGGGACTCCGGCGAAAGTGCTTCTCAGTGTTAGTGTGTGTGCGTGTGCGCACGTGTGTGTGTGCGTGCGAGCACATGTGTATGCGTGCTTGGATGTTTTAGAGGCAATCATTTTATTTTGTAAATGTCGGTCAACAAAAACTGAGAAGTCAGCAGTTCTTTCTTGAGACACTCTCGCATTGTGGGAGATATAGATTTCTGAATATAGACTAACCAGCATTTTAACCGTGTCCTTTTCCACGCAGATCTACTCTACATTCAAAGCTCTACCACAAAACAGTATCAAAGTCCTCACTACAAGCCATCAATCTTTGAACCTGACTAAGGCAATAAGGATCCATTGAGGAACGTATAACATTTTACCTCATACCAGCACATTGTCCTTAAGGCAGACAGTCTATAGCAGTTTGCCCAATGACTTCTGATATGTTCCCGGATCCTGATTTAGTACCAGACTAATCTGTACTGCTATTTACGTCTCTCTCTCTCCCCAGTCCCTCCACAGTCAGGCAGTCGTTCAGCCAGCCTGTTAGTCAGCCTGTCAGTCAGACAGTCAGTCAGTTCTTGCATTGTGATGGACAGCCTCTGGGTCATGTGACTTGTGTTGTGATGGGCAGCCTCTGGGTCAGGTGACCTGTGTTGTGATGGACAGCCTCTGGGTCATGTGACTTGTGTTGTGATGGACAGCCTCTGGGTCATGTGACTTGTGTTGTGATGGACAGCCTCTGGGTCAGGTGACTTGTGTTGTGATGGACAGCCTCTGGGTCAGGTGACCTGTGTTGTGATGGACAGCCTCTGGGTCATGTGACTTGTGTTGTGATGGACAGCCTCTGGGTCATGTAGACTTGTGTTGTGATGGACAGCCTCTGGGTCAGGAGACTTGTGTTGTGATGGACAGCCTCTGGGTCAGGTGACCTGTGTTGTGATGAACAGCTTCTGGTTCAAGCTTTGAGTCCCGGTTCTTTCTGCTTCGCTTCATACTGTAGGAAGTGAAGCCAGACATATTGGGGGGACCAAATCCACTGGGCACAGACGTCAATTCAACATCTGTTCCACATTGGTTTAACTTAATTTAATTGAAATGATGTGGAAACAACATTGATTCAACCAGTGTGAAGCTACTGTATCCCATTCCTGGGCAGAGGCTCTAGTTCATGCTGAAGTAAGGGAAGGAAGTGAAGCCAAACATATTAGGGGACAAACGCTACTGTAACTTCTCGATTTACGCTACCTCTCTCTGGACTGGAGCTCGTTCTGATTCTGTGAGCACTCACTCTGGAACAACAGCTGATTCCAGAATATAGAGTACTCTCTGGTTTTGAAGCTCTTACTAGAATGTAGGCTGACAGTACTGTACTAAAACTCTTATCTTGAGCTTCACCAGACTCAAACTCCTGTGTATGTGTCAGAGCGGCTTATCCCATCGCTGTGATGTGATGGCTCTACTGGAGCTGGATTTGGAGTTGTGTGCCAGCCACATGCATGCCTGGTGACAGCCAGCCATGGATTCCTACCTGGGAAAGGAGGCCTCCATGGAGAGATAGGGGGCGGAGTGAAGCAGAGCAGGGACAGAGGGAGGGAGAGAGAAAGAAAGAAAGTGGGAGGACGGGAGGGTGGGAGGGAGGGGGTAAAACTTACCCATACCAATATATCTATACAGTTTTATAGTAGGGAAATAAAAAAGTGTTAGAGAGAGAGAGAGAGAGAGAGAGAGAAAGAGAGAGAGCACCATGATCAAAGAGAGCACCAGTGATATGCTTGGTGATGATAAGGAAAGAGTACACAGTTACAGTAGGTAGATAGAGATATACGCAACGTTCCCCAAGGCCAGAGTGAGAGCCTCATTTCCATCCTGGATGTAATTGAGTTTATTATGAAAAACACCAACACGTAAGTCGGGGATGGTAGCATGGTAACATGGCTACAGGCATAGTGAGCCGTCTGGACGGTTGTGTTCTGCTGGGATTTTATGAGCTGCTATATAACACACGTTCTTCTGAGTCACAGAAGACATTACAGGCAACGTATTGTCATTATGTTAATCAGAAGAGAGGTGGGAATCTGGAAACACTCATGATGTGTGTTTTAAATACTGTCTGTGTTGATAGTGAAGGTTACAGAACTCTGTGATGTGTGTTTTAAATACTGTCTGTGTTAATGAAGGAGGATACAGAACTCTGTGATGTGGGTTTTAAATACTGTCTGCGTTGATAGTGAAGTTTACAGAACTCTGTGATGTGTGTTTTAAATACAGTCTGTGTTGATGGTGAAGGTTACAGAACTCTGTGATGTGTGTTTTAGATACTGTCTGTGTTGATGGTGAAGGTTACAGAACTCTGTGATGTGTGTTTTAGATACTGTCTGTGTTGATGGTGAAGGTTACAGAACTCTGTGATGTGTGTTTTAGATACTGTCTGTGTTGATGGTGAAGGTTACAGAACTCTGTGACGTGGGTTTTAAATACTGTCTGTGTTGATGATGGAGGTTACAGAACTATGTGATGTGGGTTTTTAAATACTGTCAGTGTTGATGGTGAAGGTTACAGAACTCTGTGAGGTGTGTTTTTAAATACTGTCTGTGTTAATGGAGAAGGTTACAGAACTCTGTGAGGTGTGTTTTTAAATACTGTCTGTGTTAATGGAGAAGGTTACAGAACTCTGTGATGTGTGTTTTAGATACTGTCTGTGTTGATAGTGAAGGTTACAAAACTCTGTGATGTGGGTTTTAAATACAGTCTGTGTTGATGGTGAAGGTTACAGAACTATGTGATGTGTGTTTTAGATACTGTCTGTGTTGATAGTGAAGGTTACAAAACTCTGTGATGTGGGTTTTAAATACAGTCTATGTTGATGATGAAGGTTACAGAGCTATATGAGACATGGCTATTTTGTTCCTCTTGTTCTGTTTCTGCATCCTTCTTTCTTCACTCACTCTGACTTTGTCTCTGTTCGTTTCTATTTCTTTGTTTCTCCACTTTCTCCCTCTCTTTTCACACTGTCTCTTTCTATCTTCCTCTGTCTCTCGGTCTGTCATTTAAAGAACAGAGCACATCATTGCTTCTGTCTCTGAACAGTCAGTGTGAAATCAGGCTGACATTGATGAGAAACAGAATGATGTATCTAAACCAATTCCATAAACTCTCGCTGCATTGTGTTTCATAATGCCACATAGCTTAACTAGATGTATGGGTTTGTATATTTTCACCGCTTTCCAAAGGTAGAAAATTGCTTTTGACCACCAGCATACTTTTTAAATGATGGGTTTTATGAAATACTGTATGTGATGTCTGAGAGATTCTGTGAGAGCAATATGTACGTGGTTGGATAGTTTCAGTCAAGACTGTTATATACCTTTCGGGAAAATACCTTTCTGAATTTCTAGTAGCACTGTGTAAAAGTGTATGTGTGTTTGTTTTTCTGGGTCAGCTGTGTGGTCTACTTAAAGACCCCATGCAGTGATTTTACCTCTTCATGGAACCAACACAGGAGCAGGGGCTGCTGCTGATGCTTCTACTCTATATTACACCATGACCCATATACACTCATTACCCCCCGAGCTACACACACACACACAAGCATGCACACACAACCGCACGTACACGCCCACACACACACCTTTGGTAAAATATGTTCTAACAGGTGACGTTACAACAGGTTACAACATTCCTTGATGGGAAGGAATACTGCAGGCCTATTACAAGTTCTCTCTATAGGCAGGATATCACGATTTCACTAATATCATAAAAATCAATCAATCATAGCACGTTTTTGGCCTCATTCAATAGCATTATATCTGATAAAGTAGAATACTGTAGAAAAATAATGTGAAATACCATTTTTATTCCTAAAACAAACATTGAAAATGATACTGTTGCTGCTTCCTGTTGTCATGGCTTTTTGATTTATTTGGCCAAGTGTGAAAACAATGGTTCTAGATGTCTAAATTCATAATCAATATGCTGAAATAAGTTGTGATATTTTAAAGACCAATGAATAAAAGTTACTCCTTCAACACACGTCATACTTGTGATCAGATTACTTGTATTTTGCCAAATTGGTACCTTATTCAGGAAACTGCACATGGACCAATATTTAATATACACTACCATTCAAAAGTTTGGGGTCACTTAGACATGTCCTTGTTTTTGAAAGAAAAGCTATTTTTTGTCAATTAAAATAACATAAAATTGATCAGAAATACAGTGTAGACATTGTTAATGTTGTAAATGACTATTGTAGCTGCATACTGGCTCTAACCAGTATGGAAAGAGGAGTGGGATGCCCTGGTGCACAACTGAGCAAGATAACTAATACATTAGAGTGTCTAGTTTGAGAAACAGACACCTCACAAGTCCTCAACTGGCAGCTTCATTAAATAGCACCCGCAAAACACCAGTCTCAACATCAACAATTCTTTCTTTGGCCGCCTCTCCTTCCAGTTCTCTGCTGCCAATGACTGGAACGAACTACAAAAATCTCTTAAATTGGAAACACTTATCTCCCTCACTAGCTTTAAGCACCAACTGTCAGAGCATCTTACAGATTACTGCACCTGTACATAGCCCACCTATAATTTAGCCCAAACAACTACCTCTTTCCCAACTGTATTTTATTTATTTATTTATTTTGCTCCTTTGCACCCCATTATTTTTATTTCTACTTTGCACATTCTTCCATTGCAAAACTACCATTCCAGTGTTTTATTTGCTATATTGTATTTACTTTGCCACCATGGCCTTTTTTGCCTTTACCTCCCTTCTCACCTAATTTGCTCACATTGTATATAGACTTGTTTTTTTACTGTATTATTGACTGTATGTTTGTTTTACTCCATGTGTAACTCTGTGTCGTTGTATGTGTCGAACTGCTTTCCTTTATCTTGGCCAGGTCGCAATTGTAAATGAGAACTTGTTCTCAACTTGCTTACCTGGTTAAATAAAGGTGAAATAAAAATAAATAAAAAACAGTGAAGAGGCATCTCCGGGAGGCTTCTAGGCAGAGTTGCAAAGAAAAAGCCATATCTCAGACTGGCTAATAAAAAGAAAAGATTAAGATGGGCAAATAACACAGGCACTGGACAGAGGAACTCTGCTTAGAAGGCCAACATCCCGGAGTCACCTCTTCACTGTTGACGTTGAGGCTGGTGTTTTACGGGTACTATTTAATGAAGCTGCCAGTTGAGGACTTGTGAGGCTCAGTTGTGCACCGGGGCCTCCCACTCCTCTTTCTATTGTGCTTAGAGCCAGTTTGCGCTGTTCTGTGAAGGGAGTAGTATACAGCGTTGTACGAGATCTTCAGTTTCTTGGCAATTTCTCGCATGGAATAGCCTTCATTTCTCAGAACAAGAATAGACTGATGAGTTTCAGAAGAAAGTTCTTTGATTCTGGCCATTTTGAGCCTGTAATCGAACCCACAAATGTTGATGCTCCAGATACTCAACTAGTGTAAAGAAGGCCAGTTTTGTTGCATCTTTAATTAGAACAACAGTTTTCAGCTGTGCTAACATACTTTCAAAGGGGTATTTTAATTATCATTTAGCCTTTTAAAATTATAAAATTGGATTAGTTAACACAACGTGCCATTGGAACACAGGAGTGATGGTTGCTGATAATGGGCCTTTGTACACCTATGTAGATATTCCATTAAAAATCATCCGTTTCCAGCTACAATAGTCATTTACAACCATAACAATGTCTACACTGTATTTCTGATAAATTTTATGTTATTTTAACTGACAACACAGGTGCTTTTTCTTTCAAAAACAAGGACATTTCTAAGTGACCCCAAACTTTTGAACAGTAGTGTATAATCAATAGTTCATGCAAATGAATCACTCACGTCGATATTGTATATAAACCAATGGAAATGGGACAATAACAACTGTGACATGTACCGTTTGCACTCTTGTAACAGACAAACCTTAGTGATCTTGGGTTCACTAGCTTATATCTCTGTGAGAAAATGATTTCTTTCGATGGCCAATAAAAAGGAAAAGGAAACAACACTTTTTTGACTGGATGATTTCAACGAATCACCTCCTAACATAGGTTTTTAAATAGCGACAGGGGTTGGCTTTCATTTGAAAGATAGCTTAACCCTCAAATCCATGAATTCATGTGAAGCCAGAGATATTTATGGGAGAAGCACACCAATCTTTTATAGCCAGCGTGGTCTGAAAATAGCAGCTGCGTTTTTAAGTCCCACTGCAGACTGGCGCATATAACAAAAACACTGGTCCCAAACCAAAGATGTTGATCTGTTTTAGCAAACGATTTTATGCGATTGTGATGATTATAAACTTGAATACTAACATCACAAATCTGAAGTCAAAAGGATGTGTATTTCCTTTCATTCTTGTGTGGTGAAAACGTCTGTGCAATGTAGTAACACGTTCTGTCCACTATAGGAACATTTGCATAATATAAGATAATTAAATATGTCAAAGTAATTAAATACTTGAATATATGCTGGTAGTAAATGTAGCACACACACATTTTTACAACAATGGCATCTACACTGAGTATACCAAACATTAGTAACATCTTCCTAATGTTGAGTTGCACCTCCCCTTTTGCCCTCAGAACAGCCTCAATTCATCGGAGCATGGACTATTACTATTTATTATGGCTCCCCATTAGTTCCCCACTAGTTCCTGCCAAGGCAGTAGCTACTCTTCCTGGGGTCCGGCAAAATTAAGTCAGTTAAACTATTTTAAATACATTACAATAGATTCATTACAGAATTCACAATACACTGAGTGTGTGCCCTCAGGCCCATACTTGACTATCACATATATACAACACAACATCCATGTGTACATTTGTATAGTACGTCTGTTATCATGTGTGTCTATGCATGTGTCTGTGCCTATGTTGGTGTTGCTTTACAGTCCTGTTCCACCAGCGACTCCTGTGGCGGGCAGGGCGCAGTGCGCGCTAGCCAAGGTTGCTGGGTACACGGTGTTTCCTCCGGCACATTGGTGCGGCTGGCTTCCGGGTTGGATGTGCACTGTGTTAAGAAGCAGTGTGGCTGGTTGGGTTGTGTATCGGAGGACGCATGGCTTTCAACCTTCGTCTCTCCCGAGCCTGTACGGGAATTGTAACGATGAGACAAGAGTATAGTATCTGTCATCCTTATCCACACCTACAATCACATACCTCTTTCACTCCACGGGGAGTTGAGTTGTAGTGGGGTGTTGCGTTCCCTCCACCAAGAGGTGTACGTAACAAGGTGAAAAAAAAAGTTGTCTATCAACAACTTGGATGGAAAATTACTGAGGATAATAGCGGATGATATTGTTTGACGATATTGCCTACTAGGCCTGGAGGGAAATGAGTCATTCTGCTAACTAAGAATCGTCAAACAGCCATCAGCCCGTTACCAACCTTTAGTAAAGTTTCGAGAAAGCATTGTATCTGGCCAAACACAATTTATTTTACAGTAAACAAATGAAGACTTTCAACAAGGACAGCACTTACACAAATGACTGATGATTGACAGAGAAATTGATGATACGAATATTGTGGGGGCTATGTTGTTAGTCTTCAGTGCGTCTTGACATTATCGATCATAGTCTGCTGCTGGAAAAACATGTGTTATAGCTTTACACCCCCTGCTATATAGTGGAGAAAGAGTTACCTGTCTAACCGAACACAGAGGGTGTTATAGCTTTACACCCCCTGCTATATAGTGGAGAAAGAGTTACCTGTCTAACCGAACACAGAGGGTGTTATAGCTTTACACCCCCTGCTATATAGTGGAGAAAGAGTTACCTGTCTAACCGAACACAGAGGGTGTTCTTTAATGGAAGCCTCTCCAACATCATCCAGGTATAGTCTGGAATTCCCCATGGCAGCTGTTTACTGTAGGCCCCTTTTGTCAATCTTTACTAATGATATGGCTTTGAGTAAAGCCAGTTTGTCTATGTAGGCAGAGACTCAACACTATACACTACTACAGCAACTGAAATGACTGCAACACTTAACAAAGAGCTGCAGTTATTTTCAGAATGGGTGGCAACGAATAAGTTAGTCCTAAATATTTCAAAAACTAAAAGCATTGTATTTGGGACTAATTCACTAAACTTTAAACTGCAACTAAATTGTGTAAGAATTCATGTGGAAATTGAGCAAGTTGAGGTGACTAAACTGCTTGGAGTAACCCTTGATTGTGAACTGGCATGGTCAAAACATAATGATACAACAGTATCTAAGATGGGGAGAAGTCTGTCCGTAATAAAGCCCTACTCTACCTTAACAGCACTATCAACAAGGCAGGTCCTACAGGCTCTAGTTTTGTCGTGTGGTTAGATGCCACAAAGATGGACTTAGGAAAATTGAAATTGGCTCAGAACAGGGCACCACGGCTGGCCTTTGGATGTACACAGAGAGCAAACAACAACATGCATGTGTAACGGTTTTCTTCTGGTGAAGGAGAGGCGGACCAAAATGCAGCGTGGTAATAATTCATGTTTTTTTATTATTATTTTTTTTTACCCCTTTTTCGTGGTATCCAATTGTGTAAAGCTATAACACCCTCTGTGTTCGGTTAGACAGGTAACTCTTTCTCCACTATATAGCAGGGGGTGTAAAGCTATAACACATGTTTTTCCAGCAGCAGACTATGATCGATAATGTCAAGACGCACTGAAGACTAACAACATAGCCCCCACAATATTCGTATCATCAATTTCTCTGTCAATCATCAGTCATTTGTGTAAGTGCTGTCCTTGTTGAAAGTCTTCATTTGTTTACTGTAAAATAAATTGTGTTTGGCCAGATACAATGCTTTCTCGAAACTTTACTAAAGGTTGGTAACGGGCTGATGGCTGTTTGACGATTCTTAGTTAGCAGAATGACTCATTTCCCTCCAGGCCTAGTAGGCAATATCGTCAAACAATATCATCCGCTATTATCCTCAGTAATTTTCCATCCAAGTTGTTGATAGACAACTTTTTTTTTCACCTTGTTACGTACACCTCTTGGTGGAGGGAACGCAACACCCCACTACAACTCAACTCCCCGTGGAGTGAAAGAGGTATGTGATTGTAGGTGTGGATAAGGATGACAGAGGCAGAGAATATTACCCTCAACCTGGAATGTATTTCCTGAAGACGGTAAATGTGGGGAAAAGGGGCTGGACGGAACCAAAGCAAAGAAAGTCAAAGTTAGTCCCCTCTCCTACCTACTCTTAACGCCACCTGGCACGCTAACCAAAATACAGGGGGTGGTCCGCCCAGGTCTTACCTAGTGTGTATAGACATTGTTAATACTACAGGTATATGTATGTCAGCAGGCCTCTTGCCTAAACACTCCCGAGGTGCCTTCCCCTTCCGCCCTGCGAACAAATGAAACAGAATAAGTCACCAAACTCAGCGTACAATTTGAATAAACCAAAAACACTAGGTACTATAGCAAACACATACCTCTGCAGGAACGGCTAAAAAATACCTTACAACATATTTACCAGACCAACAACCAAAACAGCACATACAAAGAAGCTTTCTTCCCTCCTGACAAAGGAACACTGGCTTTTCAAGCTGCCGAGGAAGTCAGTAATTTCAGACTGCTGTATCCCTGACTAGAGGGCGGGGTCAGAGCGCCAATCTGCAATGGGGCCGACCAATCAGCTGCTTGGAATCCAGGAAGCCATTTCCTGAAATACATATACATATACACATACATACAAACCCACAACACAGAAACTGGGGAACGTAACACACCTCTTCCACACTCACTTTACGGAATTCAAAATTACAATTCTTTGAAAATTTGGTCCGATATACTTGGATGTGTAGTGTCAGCATTTACATTTACATTACATTTAAGTCATTTAGCAGACGCTCTTATCCAGAGCGACTTACAAAGCCATTTATTGCTGGCATGTCATGTCTACATTTGCTAATGTTGCCAATGAAAAAAATCCTTAACATAGTTGTATGTGAAGGCGAGACCCATATGCAGACACAGGAGGCAGATGGTTGAGCTTCGATATGTATTATAACACAAGGGGCAGGCAAAAGGCAGGTCGGGTACAGGTGAGAGTTCAGTAACCAGGTCTGAGTCCAAACAGTACAAGGTGTTAGGCAGGCTTGAGGTCAGGGCAGAAAGATTGGTCAGGCAGGCAGGTTCGGTGTCAGGACAGGCAAGGGTCAAAATCAGGAGGACTAGGAAAGAACAGAGACTGGGGGGGGGGATAGGTGAAGGAAATTACCGCTGGTTGACTAGGTAAACAAGATAAACTGGCACAGAGAGACAGAAAACACAGATATAAATCCACCAGGGATAATGAGCGATACCTGGAGGGGGTGGAGACAAGCAAAAAGGACAGGTGAAACAGATCATGGTGTGACAAGTTGTCAAAATCAGTTAGTTTTGTAATGAATGAGCCATCTGATTCAATGAACGATGGGTTTGCCTTTTTTCCCCAAATTTCCTTGAAAGTGCTCCAAAGCTTTTCACTACCATTTTTTATGTAATTTATCTTTGTTTCATAGTGTAGTTTCTTCTTTTTTTAATTCAGTTTAGTGACATGATTTCTCAATTTGCAGTACGTTTGCCAATCGGTTGTGCAGCCAGACAAGGTGTCGAAAGCATTGCGAAAGGATGCTGGCCCAATTTTTCACTCCGATGCTTCCAACAGTTGTGTGAAGTTGACCGGATGTCTTTTTGGTGGTGGGCCATTCTTGATACACACGCAAAACTGTTTAGCGTGAAAAACCCAGCAGTTCTTGACACAAACCAGCACGCCTGGCACCTACTACCATACCCCGCTCAAAGGCACACGTATTTTGTCTTGCCCATTCACCATCTGAATGGCACTCCTACACAATCCATGTCTCAATTGTCTCAAGGCTTAAAAATCCCTTCCACGGAACGGTTGAGCTAAAGTAGGCTAATGCGATTAGCATGAGGTTGTAAGTAGCAAGAAAATTTCTCAGGACAGGAGAGAGCACAGTTTTGAACATAAAATGTTATTAATAAACAAATTAGGCACATTTGGCCAGTCTTGACACAACATTTTGAACAGAAATGCAGTGATTCATTGGATCAGTCTAAAACTTTGCGCGCACCCTGTTGCCATTTAGTGGACACAATCTAAATTGCATCTGGGCTGGAATAATGCATTATGGCCTTTCTCTTGCATTTCAACGATGATGGTACAACCTTTTCTTTAAAAACAGATGTTTTTTTCTTTGTATTATCTTTTACCAGATCTATTGTGTTATATTCACCTACATTCTTTTCGCATTTCCAAAACTTCAAAGTGTTTCCTTTCAAATGGTACCAAGAAAATGCACATCCTTCCTTCAGGGCCTGAGCTACAGGCAGTTAGATTTGGGTATGCCATGTTGGGCGAAAATATAAAAAAGGGTCCAATCCTGAAGAGGTTTTAACCCCGTCATCTACTGTACACTGATTGAAGTGGATTTAATAAGGGACATCAATAATGGATCATATCTTTCACCTGGATTCACCTGGTCAGTCTGTCATGGAAAGAGCAGGTGTTCTTAATGTTTTGTATACTCAGTATATTTCTTCCTACTTTATCCGTAGAGAACGTTTTTAAAAAAAACTCCTGAGCACCATTTAACCAGGCGCTCTAGACTGGAGCGTTTATAGGGTCTGTGCAGCAGGCTGAACGTTTGACGTCCCTAATCTCTATCATTTTCACACCCTAACCCTCAACCACAACCCGTAATTCATGTCTACATCCTGGTTCAAACCTAAACCTAAACCTAAACCTAAACCTACACCCTTAACCCTGACTCACACAGTCATGACAAGTCTCTACTACAGTAAACTGCACACATTTGTTTACATCCCTGTTAGTGAGCATTTCTGCTTTGCCAAGATAATCCATCCTCCTGACAGGCGTGGTATATCAAGAAGCTGATTTAACAGCATGATCATTACACAGTTTCACCTTGTGCTGGAGACAATAAAAGGCCACTCTAAAATGTGCAGTTTTGTCATGCAACACAATGCCACAGATGTCTCAAGTTGTCTCAATGCCGTACAATTGTTTGAGGACGGCGCCCCACATCAAAATATCTTTCAACCAGCACAGGCTTCAGAAAAACACAAATAGCGATTAAATACTCACTTACCTTTTGAAAATCTTCCTCTGATTTGCAATCCCAAGGGTCCCAGCTACAATATGTATGGTCGTTTTGTTAGATAAAATCCTTCTTTATATCCCCAAAAGTCTGTTTAGTTGGCGCCATAGATTTGAGTAATCCACCCGTTCAACATGCAGAGAAAGGAATCCAAAAAGCTACCGCTAAACTTTATCAAAACAAGTCAAAATACGTTTCTATTTAATCCTCAGGTACATTAAAATGTAATTAAACTATAATATTTCATACGGAAAGAAGTATGTTCAATAGAAAAGTCAAATTAGCAAGTGAGTGTCCTCTTCTTCGCGCATGCATAGACTGTTTTCCAACTCCCTGTACCAAAACTCAAAATTCTTCCTCGTTTGGGAAGAAACAAGCCTGAAATCTTGATGAAAGACTGTTGACATCTAGTGGAAGCCATAGGAATTGCAATCTGGGAGCTGGAATTGCATAGAACCCATAGCTTTCCATTGAAAGAGCATGGGCTCATTGGATTTTCTCCTACCATATCAATTGTGTTATAGTCTCATACATTATTTAAAAATGTCTAGAAACTCAAAGTGTTTTCTATCCAATGGTACCAATTATATGCATATCCTGGCTTCTGGGCCTCAGTAACAGGCATTTTACGTTGGGCACGTCAGTCAGACAGAAAGTGGAGAAAAATAGACCCTAGCCTGAAGAAGTTTTAACAAGTTTTCCTACTTTTCTCATTTACTCTCCCTCCCCCTCTCTCTCTCTATCACCCCTCTCACTCTCTCTTTCTCTCTCTCTCTCTCTTTTTTTTCTCTCTCTCTCCCCCTTTCTCTCTTTAGACGTGCGGGGCCCCCCAGCCTACTGGATGTCGTGTGGTCACCCCTATGACGAGAGGACCGTGTGGAACCCCAAGTTCTGTGTGGTCACTGACTGTCAGATGCTGCTCCTGGACAAAGAGGAGGTACATATTGAGCTAGCACATCATTTCTCTCTCTCTACTGTATTCTCCTCTCCTAATTTTCTCTACTATCCTCCTACTCCTCCCCCTCCTCCCACCATCTGTCTTCTTCTCCTCTTCTCTCCCCCTCTCTCCTCCCTCTCCCTGCCTCTCTCCCGTCCTCTGTAATATTACTGTGCTGGTAATGGTGCTACTGGTGGGTAGTGAATCAGATGGCTGAACACCGTGGCACTGTTGTGGACTGCTCTACAATTTCATAGCGACGCATGTGGCGGTGTGTGTGTGTGTGTCTGTGTGTGCATGGTTAGAGCCGCCTGCCTTCCTGCCTGCTGCAGAGGTACTGAAGTTCATAGCACAGACAAGGATTTTTACATTAAAATCAATGACAGACTGCTAGCTCACACACACACACACACACACACACACACACACACACACACACACACACACACACACACACACACACACACACACACACACACACACACACACACACACACACACACACATGCACACACAAAAGCTGTATAACAAATGAATAATTAAAGATGTGTCAGAGTGAAATACAATAATTAGAGCTGGCTGAAGATCATCTGCGTATCCCAGGAGTTCAGGTCTCATAAAGCATGATGTTTTACTGCTATAGTCTTTATAACACCTTAGAGAACCATGCACACAGACACAAAATGGGACAAGGTTGCTGCGGTATGAATAATAACACTAAGTACTGTGCGTGTACATGTGTGTGTTTGTGTGTGTGTGCGTGCGTGCGTGAATGTTAAAAGTTGTATGTTACAAGATGGAGGCAAAGTGCTGGGGCAGTATTGCATAAGGACTTCCATTCAGATGACACGGGTAGAGAAATTGTGGCAGGAGTGTTTATCAGGGAAATGTGTCAGGATTTCTAGAAAGGCAATTTCACACACAAATGCACACACACAAATGCACACACACACGCACACTTGTGAGATGAATGATGGTAGTAGAGGAGCTAGAGGAGCCTCAAAATGGAGCTTATTAGACCGTACCATTTACGGAACACAACAACTACAACATTAACAACACACAGACACACAAACACTCACACACAACATGACTGACAGTATGGATGTGACTCCTGCAGCCGGAAGTAGTCATTAAGCTCATCTCATGCTTTTGTTCACATTTTTGCCATGAGACTAAGAGAAAATGTTGCCGTTTTAAAGCTGATTTCCTTCTATACTACACATTTGATGTACTTTGCCAGCTGATCTAGCTGGTCAACTCACGGACAAAGGGAACTACCGCTAACACATTTAGCTCCATAAGTTTGCCATGAGGCTTCTCAGTTCAAGCTAGAATATTATGTACAGTCGTGGCCAAAAGTTTTGAGAATGACACAAATATTAATTTTCACAAAGTCTGCTGCCTCAGTGTCTTTAGATATTTTTGTCAGATGTTACTCTGGAATACTGAAGTATAACTACAAGCATTTCATAAGTGGCATGCTGTCAATTAACTTCTGGGCCACCCGTCTCTTGAGGATTGACTACAAATTCTCAATGGGATTAAGGTCTGGGGAGTTTCCTGGCCATGGACCCAAAATATCTATGTTTTGTTCCCCGAGCCACTTAGTTATCACTTTTGCCTTATGGCAAGGTGCTCCATC
This sequence comes from Oncorhynchus nerka, assembly GCF_034236695.1. NCBI lineage: Eukaryota > Metazoa > Chordata > Actinopteri > Salmoniformes > Salmonidae > Oncorhynchus > Oncorhynchus nerka. Next base: position 23,826,433 of record NC_088399.1, read on the forward strand.
ATGTTGGAAAAGGCATTGTTCGTCACCAAACTGTTCCTGGATGGTTGGGAGAAGTTGCTCTTGGAGGATGTGTTGATACCATTCTTTATTCATGGCTGTGTTCTTAAGCAAAATTGTGAGTGAGCCCACTCCCTTGGCTGAGAAGCAACCCCACACATGAATGGCCTCAGGATTCTTTACTATTGGCATGTATTCTGCGGACAAGCTTTTTTCTGGATGCCCCAAACAATCAGAAAAGGGGATTTATCAGAGAAAATGACTTTACCCCAGTCCTCAGCAGTCCAATCCCTGTACCTTTTTCAGAATACCAGTTTGTCCCTGATGTTTTTCCTGGAGAGAAATGGCTTCTTTGTTGCCCTTCTTGACACCAGGCCATCCTCCAAAAGTCTTTGTCTCACTGTGCGTGCAGATACACTCACACCTGCCTGCTGCCATTCCCGAGCAAGCTTTCTTGGGCGCCTTGAACCCTTCTTCACAACAATTGAACCGCTCTCCTTGAAGTTCTTGATGATCCGATAAATGGTTGATTTAGGTGCAATCTTACTGGCAGCAATATCCTTGCCTGTAAAGCCCTTTTTGAGCAAAGCAATGATTACGGCACGTGTTTCCTTGCAGGTAACCATGGTTGACAGAAGAAGAACAATGATTCTAAGCACCACCCTCCTTTTGAAGTTTCCAGTCTATTATTCAAACTCAATCAGCATGACAGAGTGATCTCCAGCCTTGTCCTCGTCAACACTCACACCTGTGTTAACGAGAGAATCACTGACATGATGTCAGCTGGGCCTATTGTTGCAGGGCTGAAATGCGGTGGAAATGTTTTTGGGGGATTCAGTTCATTTGCATGGCAAAGAGAGACATTGCAATTAATTGCAATTAATCTGATCACTCTTCATAACATTCTGGAGTATATGCAAATTGCCATCATACAAACTGAGGCAGCAGACTTTGTGAAAATGTATATTTGTGCCATTCTCAAAACTTTTGGCCACAACAGTACGTACTCTCTTGCACACACATGCAGGCACACACTCAATGCTAGCATGTACAAAGTAGTATTCCCTTTTTCTACATTCCACATTCTAAAATTGATTAAATAATTAGTTTGCCCTGATCAATCTACACACAATTCCCCATAATGACAAAGCGAGAAAAAAAATGTTTGCAAATGTATTAAAAATAAAAAACAGAAATGCCTTATTTACATAAGTATACAAACCCTGTGCTATGAGACTAAAAATGGAGCTCAGGTGCATCCTGTTTCCATTGATCATTCTTGAGATGTTTATACAACCTGTGGCAAATTCAATTGATTGGACATGGACACTTGGAAAGGCACAAAACTGTCTATATAAGGTCCCACAGTTGACAGTATGTGTCAGAGCAAATCCCAAGCCATGAGGACGAAGGGATTCTGTCGAGGCACCAATCTGGGGAAGGGTACCAAAAAAGGTCTGCAGCATTGAAGGTCCCCAACAACACAGTGGCCTCCATCATTCTTAAATGGTGAACTAGGACCCGATGGTCACTCTGACAGAGCTCCAGAGGTCCTCTGCGGAGATGGGAGAACCTTCCAGAAGGACAACCATCTCTGCCGCACTCCACCAATCAGGGCTTTACGATGGAGTGGCCAGGCGGAAGCCACTCCTCAGTAAAAGGCACATGACAGCCCGCTTGGATTTGGCCAAAAGGTCTAGTCTGATGAAACCAAGATTGAACTCTTTGGCCTGAATGCCAAGCGTCATGTCTGCAGGAAACCATCCCTGTGTTGAAGCATGGTGGTTGCAGCATCATGCTGTGGGGATGTTTTTCAGCGGCCCGGGACTGGGAGACTACATAGTCAGGATTGAGGGAATGATGAACAGAGCAAAGCACAGAGAGATCCCTCATGAAAACCTGCTCCAGTGCACTCAGGACCTCAGACTGGGGCGAATGTTCACCTTCCAACAGGACAACGACCCTAAGCATACAGCCAAGACAACGCAGGAGTGGTTTCAGGACAAGTCTCTGAATGTCCTTGAGTGGCCCAGCCAGAGCCTGGACTTGAACCTGATCGAACATCTCTGGAGAGACCTGGAAATAGCTGTGCAGCGGCGCTCCCTATCCAACCTGACAGAGCTAGGGTCATACCCAAGAAGACTCGAGCATGCAATCGCTGCCAAAGGTGCTTCAACAAAGTACACAGTAAAGGGTCTGAATACTTATGTAAATCTGGTATTTCAGTTTTTTATTTGTAATAAATTTGCACAAATGTAAAACAAAATAATAATAAGTGTTTTTGCTTTGTCATTATGGGGTATTGTTTGAAGATTGACAAGGAAAAAAACTATTTAATCCATTTTAGAATAAGGCTGTAACGTAACAAAATGTGGAAAAAGTCGAGGGGTCTGAAAATGTCTTAATGCACTGTACGCACATACATACAGTACAGTACAGTACACACACACACACACACACACACACACACACACACACACACACACACACACACACACACACACACACACACACACACACACACACACACACACACACACACACAATACAGACACACTCCCTTGGCTCTCTCTTCATTGATTCAGCAGCTATTGTTTTTGTAGTTTGAAATGTTCTGATGCATTGTCATGACAAAAGGCAATTATGAACCAGACTATTCTAAAAGCAGGACTGACACCTTCCTTATCTCAAGATGAATGAGGAGGAGAGATTCCCATTGGTGAGAAGGGAGAGAGAGAGAGAGAGAGAGAGAGAGAGAGAGAGGAAAGAGTACCACACTCCTAGGACATAAAACTGATCAAAACTAAAGAGCGAGGGTAGAAGCAACACATTAAACTGTCCCTGGAGAGGAGAAGGCTTACAGGGGAAAGGTTTAGGGTTATTGATGTTCAAACTTGTCACCCTCATAGCAAAGAGCTGCTCATTTCTCAGCCTTTGATTTTCCCTCCCTTCCAAGGAACTCTGCCCCACTCCCATTCATTCAAGGAACTCTGCCCCACTCCTGTTCATTCCCTAATGGAAAAGGAGAGAGGGAACCAGAGACCTCTCTCGCCCTATCCATTTCCCATTGAATCTATAGACAAAATGTCACCAGTAGAGGGCACTCTAATAAAGCCCTATCATTAGTACCGTATGCTCAACTGTGTGCTTTTGGTGAGAAATACGGGAGGGGAGGAGGCCAGGTGATGAGCTGACCTGTGTGCGCTAGGCTCGATAAGCCATTATCACACCGCTGAAAGGACATCTGGCCTCCTCTTTTCATGTTGGAGAAGAAAGGCCCTGTCCTGACACTGACTAATGTCCTGCTAAAGTCTTCTCTGGTTTATATCGATTATACACATTCATCAAGACCTCAGAGACACCACTGTACACCACTGTACTCTGAGATCGTAAAAGCGTTTTCACACATAGTTTGAGCTATAGTTTGTTGAAACCAACCAGACAAATGAAAAAAATACAATGTAACAATTAACAAACAGTCAAACTCTGATTCGAACTATAGCTCAAAACTATGTTTCAAAAGGCCGGAAGAGAACTTGGAGTTTTTGCATGTATTTCTATCTTCCTTTCTTTCCTTCTTTACTTTGTTTGTTTGTGTGTTTCTTTCATTCTCTCTTTCTTCCCTTTCTTTACTAACTTTTCTACAAACTTTATTCCCCTTTTTTACTAACCTTTCTACCCTCCTCTCAACCCCCATACTCTCTCTCTCTCTCTCTCTCTCTCTCTCTCTCTCTCTCACTTTCTCTCTCTCACTTTCTCTATCTCTCAGAAGTTTTTGTTTCAGGAGCGGAGGTCAGATTCATGTAAGGTCCGACAGCTGAGACGCACCATCAGCGTTCCCGTAGAAACCAACTTCCACAGCCCAGAGTTCCACAGCCAGCTGTCCATCGAGAGCAGTGAGTACACACACACACACACACACACACACACACACACACACACACACATTTTTGTATATTGTAATACTCTTTCACATCCACTAGGGGGTAAGCTTGCATTTTCCCTCAACTCAGCTCTGGTTTTGTACTCTGATGTAGTGGGAAAATATTGTTGATATGGAAAATCTGAGACCAGTGATAAGAAATGTAATATTGCTTTGCCTTTAAGAATGGTTGTTTAAGATAGTTGTTTTTTGTCCTTTGTTTTTCTGCTTTTTCTAAATGTGTTTTCTTCTCCTTTATTGAATCCATTACGTGTGTATTTTTAGTTTGACTGCAAAACATGTCTGTTTTAAAAAGGCATTTATCCCTTCTATAAAGCTGAGGAAAATATTTTACATCAACAATACCTTAGGGATGTATCTATGACACAGCACATTTACATCTACAATGTCTGCATAGGGTCCCTTTCATTCAGTAATAGTATATCAACGTTGGCTCAACATTGGCTCAACCCTTCATCAACCTTATGTCAACAGTTTCCAAATGTTGTCCCACCAACAGTGTGTCAGTTTATAGTCAACACATATTTTTATTCCACTCACTGTCTCACTCAATTTTTTAAAAATGGAAACATAGTATGACAAAGTAATAGCATAACAATCAGTTGTTCAATTGTGTACGGTAGACAGTAAGCAGGCTAAGCATCTTTGGCTTGTATTACAATATGTAATCACATATGTTGTATATCTATATCAGAGGTATTGAGAGATTTCTGAGGTGTTTGTCTGTGTGTTCCTGTTTTCCCTCCCATTCCAGGCCCCATGGCAGTGGGTGGTATAAGCATCAGCTTGGCACGGTTGTATAATAACTATTTTGTGTGTGTTGTAAAGACCTTGTATGGGTTTAGTCATTGCAATGATGGGCACAGTTGTGTAGTACTCTCTGGTGCTACAAAACATGTTTTGTGGTGTCGGCATACAGTACACCCCATTGTATGCGTGGGTGTATAGACGTTTGTTAACCCACCTCTTGGATTTTACAGGTAGGTAGGTAGTAAGGATGATTAGAGTACTTACAGTAGCCATTTAGTTTTATAATGCTTTGGTTGGTTGTGTTTTGAGGACATAAAGGAGGGATTCTGGTACTGGTACGATAAGACAGCTCTCTCTTTCTCTTTCGCTTTCTCTCTCTCTCTAACAAACAGTAAAACTCTTCTTGATCAATGTGGTGGACAAAAGGTCAGTTTAAATCGTATGAAGTTTTGAAATGAAATGATTGAATGTGAAAAGATCCCACATTGTTGTTCTGTCTTGTCACTAGTGTGTGTATGTGTGTGTGTGTGTGGTGTGTGTGTGTGTGTACACGCAACAGAGTGAGGAGAGAGAGGGGGTTTGAGAGAAAGATGAATTCTACAAATAATCTTGAATCCCTTTCAGAAATAATCATCATGACTTTGGAGAATAATGAACAACAATTCCACTGTGGTCAAAAGGAACATTCATCTCTGAAGAGAGGATGTGTGTAACCGTGTGCTCACTATGCTGTCCTCTTTCTCCCTTTAATTTTCTCTCTCTCTCTCTCTCTCTCTCTCTCTCTCTCTCTCTCTCTCTTTCTCTCTCTCAGTGTGGTGAATCATGCGCTATGCCACGTCTCTGGGATAATTTTCAGTTGGTTTCTCATGTGTGTGATACACTGCACTGGGGTCAGCACTTCAGTCAGTGGGTCCATTGTTATGGATGCAGGCCATCCTGTGTTCACTGTTTTGGGTTCAGCCATCATGTCAAGCAGTATGTAAAATGTTCCTGTCTTCTCTTCTATCCCTCTTTTCAGCCATCATCCTTCTGTTAACCCAATGGATGAGGTTGATACACTTTTTTTACTACTTCCTCCCTCTGCTGTCTCTTGGGCCTTAGATGTTTCCGTTCTCACACACACACACACAAACACGTACACAAACATGGGTTTGTGTGTTGAAGCATGTGTGTAAAGTGCTTCAGTAAAATACCAGGTGAGAAACACCTTGTAATATTCTCTCCAGGTAGCTCTCCGATCCAGATGTTCATTTTCTAGTCACCCTCTCCCTCCATCGCTTCCTCATCCATCCCACCATCCGCTAGTCTATTTTTGTATGTTTAGTCTTTCAGGGGTCACAGCGTGTCAGATAAGAAGAAACAGATTCACTTGTCCTTCTCCATTCAAACCCATACTTTAACTATTCTATTGAAAAACCTACACTGAACAAAAATATAAAGACAATATGTAAAGTGTTGGTCCCATGTTTCATGAGCTGAAATAAAATATTCCAGAAATGGTCCATACACACAAAAAGCTTATTTTGCAAGTGTTGTGCACAAATTCCTTTACATCCCTGTTAGTGAGCATTTCTCCATTGCCAAGATAATACATCCACCTGACAGGTGTGACATATCAAGAAGCTGATTAAACAGAATGATCATTACAAAGGTGCACCTTGTGCTGGGGACAATAAAAGGTAACTCTAAAATGTGCAGTTTTCTCACACAATGCCACAGATGTCTCAAGTTTTGAGGAAGCATTCAACTGGCTAGAATGTTAATTTTTCTAACATTATTTGTGTCCTGTGGGAAATTTCTGACCACTTGTAACCACGCCAGCCCAGGACATCTGGCTTCTTCACCTGTGGGAAAAACGTGGTCTGCAGTATTCTGATTGGCTGGGCCTGGCTCCACAGTGAGAAGGCCTGGCTCCCAGGTGGGTGGGCCTATGAACTCCCAGGCCCACCCATGGCTGCGAGCCTGCCCAGTCATGTAAAATCCATAGTTTAGGGCCTAATGAGAGAGAGAGAGAGAGAGAGAGAGAGAGAGAGAGAGAGAGAGAGAGAGAGAGAGAGAGAGGTGTCCCGGTATTGTACTCATCCAGTCCTCCTTTTAAGCAGGTTTACCAGTGGGTTACTTTCTGTTCTGCTGCTGCTTTGATGTTGTTGTAACGTTGCTTTAATGTTGCATCAACTTTCACCTCAGTGGTGCATTGTTGTGTGTCCTCCTGTGTGTGGTGATCTGCTGTGTCTGGTACTGTAGTGTACTGTAGTGTTACTGTAATGTTTCTGTAGTGTAATATAGAGTACTGTAGTATACTGTAGTGTTACTGTAGTGTACTGTAATGTTACTGTAGTGTAATGTAGAGTACTGTAGTATACTGTAGTGTTACTGAAGTGTACTGTAATGTTACTGTAGTGTAATATAGAGTAATGTAGTATACTGTAGTGTTACTGTAGTGTACTGTAATGTTACTGTAGTGTAATATAGAGTACTGTAGTATACTGTAGTGTTACTGAAGTGTACTGTAGTCGTTCAAATATGAATATGTATGCAAACACTACTGTAGTAGACTATTGTAAAGTGGCTGTTCCACTGGATGTCTTAAGGTGAACGCACCAATTTGTAAGTCGCTCTGGATAAGAGCGTCTGCTAAATGACTTAAATGTAAATGTAATGTAAATGTAGTCGCTGTATTGTGTTGTAGTGTAGTGTTACTGTAGTACACTGTAGTGTCACTGTAGTGTATTGTTCTGTTACTGTAGAATACTGCAGGTATACTGTAGTGTTAGTGTATTGTTGCTGTAGTGTTACTGGGGTATACTGTAGTGTGCTGTAGGGTGCTGTATTGGCTGTAGTGTTACTGTAGTATACTCTAGTGTAACCATAGTGTATTGTAGTGTTATTGTAATATAATATAGTGTTACTGTAGTATACTGTAGTATTACTTTAGTGTTACTGTAGACTACTGTAGTGTGCTGTAGTTTTAATGTAGTATACTGTAGTGTTACTGTAGTATATTGTAGTGTTACTGTATTATAATATAGTGTTATGGTAGTATTACTGTAGTGTTACTGTAGTGTTACTGTATTATACTGTAGTGTTAATGTATTGTTATTGTAGCAAACTGTAGCATACTGTAGTCTTACTTTAGGTTTACTGTAGTGTTTTGTAATGTTACTTTAGTTTTACTGTAGTGTATTATAATGTTACTTTAGTTTTACTGTAGTGTGCGGTAGTGTTACTGTAGTGTACTGTAGTGTGCCGTAGGGTACTGTAGTGTTACTGTAGTGTACTGTAGTGTTACTTTAGTTTTACTGTAGTGTTACTGCAGTGTGCTGTAGTGTGCTGTAGTGTTACTGTAGTGTGCTGTAGTGTTACTGTAGTGTACTGTAGTGTGCTGTAGTGTTACTGTAGTGTGCTGTAGTGTTACTGTACTGTTACTGTAGTGTTACTGTAGTGTACTGTACTGTGCTGTAGTGTTACTTTAGTTTTACTGTAGTGTTACTTTAGTTTTACTGTAGTGTCACTTTAGTTTTACTGTAGTGTTACTGTAGTGTACTGTAGTGTTACTGTAGTGTGCTGTAGTGTTACTGTACTGTTACTGTAGTGTTACTGTAGTGTTACTGTAATGTACTGTAGTGTTACTGTAGTGTGCTGTAGTGTTACTGTGTACTGTAGTGTGCTGTAGTGTTACTGTAGTGTACTGTAGTGTTACTGTAGTCTGCTGTAGTGTTACTTTAGTTTTACTGTAGTGTACTGTGGTGTTACTGTAGTGTACTGTAGTGTTACTGTAGTGTGCTGTAGTGTACTGTAGTGTTACTGTAGTCTGCTGTAGTGTTACTTTAGTTTTACTGTAGTGTGCTGTAGTGTTACTGTAGTGTACTGTAGTGTGCTGTAGTGTTACTTTAGTTTTACTATAGTGTACTGTGGTGTACTGTAGTGTGCTGTAGTGTTACTGTAGTGTACTGTAGTGTACTGTAGTGTGCTGTAGTGTACTGTAGTGTACTGTAGTGTTACTGTAGTGTGCTGTAGTGTTACTGTAGTGTGCTGTAGTGTTACTTTAGTTTTACTGTAGTGTACTGTTGTGTACTGTAGTGTTACTGTAGTGTGCTGTAGTGTTACTGTAGTGTGCTGTAGTGTTACTGTAGTGTGCTGTAGTGTTACTTTAGTTTTACTGTAGTGTACTGTTGTGTACTGTAGTGTTACTGTAGTGTGCTGTAGTGTTACTGTAGTGTGCTGTAGTGTTACTGTAGTGTGCTGTAGTGTACTGTAGTGTACTGTAGTGTTACTGTAGTGTGCTGTAGTGTTACTGTAGTGTGCTGTAGTGTTACTTTAGTTTTACTGTAGTGTACTGTTGTGTACTGTAGTGTTACTGTAGTGTTACTGTAGTGTACTGTAGTGTGCTGTAGTGTTACTGTAGTGTGCTGTAGTGTACTGTAGTGTACTGTAGTGTTACTGTAGTGTGCTGTAGTGTTACTGTAGTGTGCTGTAGTGTTACTTTAGTTTTACTGTAGTGTACTGTTGTGTACTGTAGTGTTACTGTAGTGTGCTGTAGTGTTACTGTAGTGTGCTGTAGTGTTACTGTAGTGTGCTGTAGTGTACTGTAGTGTACTGTAGTGTTACTGTAGTGTGCTGTATTGTTACTGTAGTGTGCTGTAGTGTTACTTTAGTTTTACTGTAGTGTACTGTTGTGTACTGTAGTGTTACTGTAGTGTGCTGTAGTGACTGTAGTGTTACTGTAGTGTTACTGTAGTGTTACTGTAGTGTGCTGTAGTGACTGTAGTGTTACTGTAGTGTGCTGTAGTGACTGTAGTGTTACTGTAGTGTGCTGTAGTGACTGTAGTGTTACTGTAGTGTGCTGTAGTGACTGTAGTGTTACTGTAGTGTGCTGTAGTGTACTGTAGTGTGCTGTAGTGTACTGTAGTGTGCTGTAGTGTTACTGTAGTGTGCTGTAGTGTTACTGTAGTGTCACTTTAGTTTCACTGTAGTGTACTGTAGTGTGCTGTAGTGTTGCTGTAGTGTTACTGTAGTGTGCTGTAGTGTTACTGTACTGTTACTGTAGTGTTACTGTAATGTTACTGTAATGTACTGTAGTGTTACTGTAGTGTACTGTAGTGTTACTGTAGTGTTACTGTAATGTACTGTAGTGTTACTGTAGTGTGCTGTAGTGTTACTGTAATGTACTCTAGTGTTACTGTAGTGTGCTGTAGTGTTACTGTAGTGTACTGTAGTGTGCTGTAGTGTTACTGTAGTGTACTGTAGTGTTACTGTAGTGTGCTGTAGTGTTACTTTAGTTTTACTGTAGTGTGCTGTAGTGTTACTGTAGTGTATTGTAATGTTACTTTAGTTTTACCGTAGTGTGCCGTAGTGTTACTGTAGTGTACTGTAGTGTTACTGTAGTCTGATGTAGTGTTACTTTAGTTTTACTGTAGTGTGCTGTAGTGTACTAGAGTGTACTGTAGTGTGCTGTAGTGTTACTTTAGTTTTACTGTAGTGTACTGTGGTGTTACTTTAGTTTTACTGTAGTGTGCTGTAGTGTTACTTTAGTGTTACTGTAGTGTGCTGTAGTGTTACTTTAGTGTTACTGTAGTGTTACTGTAGTGTGCTGTAGTGACTGTAGTGTTACTGTAGTGTGCTGTAGTGACTGTAGTGTTACTGTAGTGTGCTGTAGTGTACTGTAGTGTGCTGTAGTGTACTGTAGTGTGCTGTAGTGTTACTGTAGTGTGCTGTAGTGTTACTGTAGTGTCACTTTAGTTTCACTGTAGTGTACTGTAGTGTGCTGTAGTGTTGCTGTAGTGTTACTGTAGTGTGCTGTAGTGTTACTGTACTGTTACTGTAGTGTTACTGTAATGTTACTGTAATGTACTGTAGTGTTACTGTAGTGTACTGTAGTGTTACTGTAGTGTTACTGTAATGTACTGTAGTGTTACTGTAGTGTGCTGTAGTGTTACTGTAATGTACTCTAGTGTTACTGTAGTGTGCTGTAGTGTTACTGTAGTGTACTGTAGTGTGCTGTAGTGTTACTGTAGTGTACTGTAGTGTTACTGTAGTGTGCTGTAGTGTTACTTTAGTTTTACTGTAGTGTGCTGTAGTGTTACTGTAGTGTATTGTAATGTTACTTTAGTTTTACCGTAGTGTGCCGTAGTGTTACTGTAGTGTACTGTAGTGTTACTGTAGTCTGATGTAGTGTTACTTTAGTTTTACTGTAGTGTGCTGTAGTGTACTAGAGTGTACTGTAGTGTGCTGTAGTGTTACTTTAGTTTTACTGTAGTGTACTGTGGTGTTACTTTAGTTTTACTGTAGTGTGCTGTAGTGTTACTTTAGTGTTACTGTAGTGTGCTGTAGTGTTACTTTAGTGTTACTGTAGTGTTACTGTAGTGTGCTGTAGTGTTACTGTAGTGTTACTGTAGTGTGCTGTAGTGTTACTGTAGTGTGCTGTAGTGTTACTTTAGTGTTACTGTAGTGTGCTGTAGTGTTACTGTAGTGTTACTGTAGTGTGCTGTAGTGTTACTGTAGTGTGCTGTAGTGTTACTTTAGTGTTACTGTAGTGTGCTGTAGTGTTACTTTAGTGTTACTGTAGTGTTACTGTAGTGTGCTGTAGTGTTACTGTAGTGTTACTGTAGTGTGCTGTAGTGTTACTGTAGCGTTACTGTAGTGTGCTGTAGTGTTACTTTATTTTTACTGTAGTGTACTGTGGTGTTACTTTAGTTATACTGTAGTGGTACTGTAGTGTACTGTAGTGTGCTGTAGTGTTACTGTAGTGTTACTGTAGTGTGCTGTAGTGTGCTGTAGTGTTCCTGTAGTGTTACTGTAGTGGGCTGTAGTGTGCTGTAGTGTTACTGTAGTGGTACTGTAGTGTTACTGTAGTGTGCTGTAGTGTTACTTTAGTTTTACTGTAGTGTCACTTTAGTTTTACTGTAGTGTATTATAATGTTACTTTAGTTTTACTGTAGTGTATTGTAATGTTACTTTAGTTTTACTGTAGTATATTGTAGTGTTACTGTAGTGTTACTGTAGTGTTACTGTAATGTTACTGTAGTGTTACTCTTGTGTGCTGTAGTGTTACTGTAGTGGTACTGTAGTGTCACTGTAGTGTTACTGTAGTGGTACTGTAGTGTTACTGTAGTGTTACTGTAGTGGTACTGTAGTGTTACTGTAGTGTACTGTAATGTTACTTTAGTTTTACTGTAGTGTATTATAATGTTACTTTAGTTTTACTGTAGTGTATTGTAATGTTACTTTAGTTTTACTGTAGTGTGCTGTAGTGTTACTGTAGTGTACTGTAGTGTACTGTAGTGTACTGTAGTGTTACTGTAGTGTTACTTTAGTGTACGGTAGTGTTACTTTAGTTTCACTGTAGTGTCACTTTAGTTTTACTGTAGTGTATTGTAATGTTACTTTAGTTTTACTGTAGTGTATTATAATGTTTCTTTAGTTTTACTGTAGTGTATTATAATGTTACTTTAGTTTTACTGTAGTGTATTATAATGTTACTTCAGTTTTACTGTAGTGTACTGTAGTGTGCTGTAGTGTTACTTTAGTTTTATTGTAGTGTTACTGTAGTGTTACTGTGGTGTTACTTTAGTTTTACTGTAGTGTACTGTAGTGTTACTGTAGTGTACTGTAGTGTACTGTAGTGTGCTGTAGTGTTACTTTAGTTTTACTGTAGTGTGCTGTAGTGTTACTGTAGTGTACTGTAGTGTTACTTTAGTTTTACTGTAGTGTACTGTAGTGTACTGTAGTGTGCTGTAGTTTACTGTAGTGTACTGTGGTGTTACTGTAGTTTTACTGTAGTGTACTTTAGTGTTCCTGTAGTGTTACTGTAGTGTTACTTTAGTTTCACTGTAGTGTCACTTTAGTTTTACTGTAGTGTATTGTAATGTTACTTTAGTTTTACTGTAGTGTATTATAATGTTTCTTTAGTTTTACTGTAGTGTATTATAATGTTACTTTAGTTTTACTGTAGTGTATTATAATGTTACTTCAGTATTACTGTAGTGTACTGTAGTGTGCTGTAGTGTTACTTTAGTGTTACTGTAGTGTTACTGTGGTGTTACTTTAGTTTTACTGTAGTGTACTGTAGTGTTACTGTAGTGTACTGTAGTGTGCTGTAGTGTTACTTTAGTTTTACTGTAGTGTGCTGTAGTGTTACTGTAGTGTACTGTAGTGTTACTTTAGTTTTACTGTAGTGTACTGTATTGTTACTGTAGTGTACTGTAGTGTACTGTAGTGTGCTGTAGTGTTACTTTAGTTTTACTGTAGTGTGCTGTAGTGTTACTGTAGTGTACTGTAGTGTTACTTTAGTTTTACTGTAGTGTACTGTAGTGTGCTGTAGTTTACTGTAGTGTACTGTGGTGTTACTGTAGTTTTACTGTAGTGTACTGTAGTGTACTTACTGTAGTGTTACTTTAGTTTTACTGTAGTGTACTGTGGTGTTACTTTAGTTTTACTGTAGTGTACTGTAGTGTTACTGTAGTGTGCTGTAGTGTTACTTTAGTTTTACTGTAGTGTACTGTAGTGTTACTGTAGTGTACTGTAGTATACTGTAGTGTACTGTAGTGTTACTTTAGTTTTACTGTAGTGTACTGTAGTGTGATGTAGTTTTACTGTAATGTACTGTAGTGACTGTAGTGTGCTGTAGTGTTACTGTAGTGTACTGTAGTGTTACTGTAGTGTACTGTAGTGTTACTTTAGTTTTACTGTAGTGTGCTGTAGTGTTACTGTAGTGTGCTGTAGTGTACTGTAGTGTACTTTAGTGTTACTGTAGTGTTACTGTAGTGTTACTTTAGTTTCACTGTAGTGTCACTTTAGTTTTACTGTAGTGTATTGTAATGTTACTTTAGTTTTACTGTAGTGTATTATAATGTTTCTTTAGTTTTACTGTAGTGTATTATAATGTTACTTTAGTTTTACTGTAGTGTATTATAATGTTACTTCAGTTTTACTGTAGTGTACTGTAGTGTGCTGTAGTGTTACTTTAGTTTTATTGTAGTGTTACTGTAGTGTTACTGTGGTGTTACTTTAGTTTTACTGTAGTGTACTGTAGTGTTACTGTAGTGTACTGTAGTGTGCTGTAGTGTTACTTTAGTTTTACTGTAGTGTGCTGTAGTGTTACTGTAGTGTACTGTAGTGTTACTTTAGTTTTACTGTAGTGTACTGTAGTGTACTGTAGTGTGCTGTAGTTTACTGTAGTGTACTGTGGTGTTACTGTAGTTTTACTGTAGTGTACTGTAGTGTACTGTAGTGTGCTGTAGTGTTACTTTAGTTTTACTGTAGTGTACTGTGGTGTTACTTTAGTTTTACTGTAGTGTACTGTAGTGTTACTGTAGTGTGCTGTAGTGTTACTGTAGTGTGCTGTAGGGTTACTTTAGTTTTACTGTAGTGTACTGTGGTGTTACTTTAGTTTTACTGTAGTGTACTGTAGTGTTACTGTAGTGTTACTTTAGTTTTACTGTAGTGTACTGTAGTGTGATGTAGTTTTACCGTAATGTACTGTAGTGACTGTAGTGTGCTGTAGTGTTACTGTAGTGTACTGTAGTGTTACTGTAGTGTACTGTAGTGTTACTTTAGTTTTACTGTAGTGTGCTGTAGTGTTACTGTAGTGTGCTGTAGTGTACTGTAGTGTACTTTAGTGTTACTGTAGTGTTACTGTAGTGTTACTTTAGTTTCACTGTAGTGTCACTTTGGTTTCACTGTAGTGTCACTTTAGTTTTACTGTAGTGTTACGGTAGTGTACTGTAGTGTGCTGTAGTGTTACTGTAGTGTTACTTTAGTTTCACTGTAGTGTTACTTTAGTTTCACTGTAGTGTCACTTTGGTTTCACTGTAGTGTCACTTTAGTTTTACTGTAGTGTGCTGTAGTGTTACTGTAGTGTACTGTAGTGTGCTGTAGTGTTAATGTAGTGTACTGTGGTGTTACTTTAGTTTTACTGTAGTGTACTCTAGTGTTACTGTAGTGTACTGTAGTGTGCTGTAGTGTACTGTGGTGTTACTTTAGTTGTACTGTAGTGTACTGTAGTGTAGTGTACTTTAGTTTTACTGCAGTGTATTATAATGTTACTTTAGTTTTACTGTAGTGGATTATAATATTACTTTAGTTTTACTGCAGTGTATTATAATGTTACTTTAGTTTTACTGTAGTGTGCTGTAGTGTCACTTTAGTTTTACTGTAGTGTACTGTAATGTTACTTTAGTATTAATGTAGTGTATTATAATGTTACTTTAGTTTTACTGTAGTGTATTATAATGTAACTTTAATTTTACTGTAGTGTTTCTGTAGTGTCACTTTATTTTTACTGTAGTGTACTGTAATGTTACTTTAGTTTTACTGTAGTGTTACTGTAGTGTTATTGTACCGACCTCTAGTGTACTGCAGTCTTACTATAGTTTTACTGTCGTGTACTGTAATGTTACATTAGTTTTACTGTAGTGTACGGCCATGTTACTTTAGTTTACTGTAGTGTTACTGTAGTGTTACTGTAGTGTACTGGGGTCTTACTTTATTTTTACTGTAGTGTACTGTGGTGTTACTTTAGTTTTACTGTAGTGTACTGTAATGTTACTGTCGTGTACTGTAATGTTACTTTAGTTTTTCTGTTGTGTACTGTGGTGTTACTTTAGTTTTACTGTAGTGTATTGTAGTGTTACTGTAGTGTACTGTGGTCTTACTCTAGTTTTACTGTAGTGTACTGTGGTGTTACTTTAGTTTTACTGTAGTGTACTGTAATGTTACTGTAGTGTACTGTGGTGTTACTTTAGTTTTACTGTAGAGTACTGTACTGTTACTGTAGTGTGATATAGGGGGCTGTATTGTGTTGCGGTATTGTGTAGTGTATTGTTACTGTAGTATATTGTAGTGTTACTGTAGTGTTACTGTAATGTTACTGTAGTGTTACTCTTGTGTGCTGTAGTGTTACTGTAGTGGTACTGTAGTGTCACTGTAGTGTTACTGTAGTGGTACTGTAGTGGTACTGTAGTGTTACTGTAGTGTTACTGTAGTGGTACTGTAGTGTTACTGTAGTGGTACTGTAGTGTTACTGTAGTGTTACTGTAGTGTTACTGTAGTGTATTGTAATGTTACTTTAGTTTTACTGTAGTGTATTATAATGTTACTTTAGTTTTACTGTAGTGTGCTGTAGTGTTATTGTAGTGTACTGTAATGTGCTGTAGTGTTACTGTAGTGTACTGTAGTGTGCTGTAGTGTTACTGTAGTGTTACTTTAGTGTACTGTAGTGTTACTTTAGTTTCACTGTAGTGTCACTTTAGTTTTACTGTAGTGTATTGTAATGTTACTTTAGTTTTACTGTACTGTATTATAATGTTACTTTAGGTTTACTGTAGTGTATTGTAATGTTACGTTAGTTTTGCTGTAGTGTATTGTAATGTTACTTTAGTTTTACTGTAGTGTATTATAATGTTACTTTAGTTTTACTGTAGTGTATTATAATGTTACTTTAGTTTTACTGTAGTGTACTGTAGTGTAGTGTACTTTAGTTTTACTGCAGTGTATTATAATGTTACTTTAGTTTTACTGTAGTGGATTATAATGTTACTTTAGTTTTACTGTAGTGTATTATAATGTTACTTTAGTTTTACTGTAGTGTGCTATAGTGTCACTTTAGTTTTACTGTAGTGTACGGCCATGTTACTTTAGTTTACTGTAGTGTTACTGTAGTGTTACTGTAGTGTACTGTAGTGTTACTGTAGAGTACTGTACTGTTACTGTAGTGTGATATAGGGGGCTGTATTGTGTTGCGGTATAGTGTAGTGTATTGTTACTGTAGTATATTGTAGTGTTACTGTAGTGTTACTGTAATGTTACTGTAGTGTTACTCTTGTGTGCTGTAGTGTTACTGTAGTGTACTGTGGTGTTACTTTAGCTTTACTGTCGTGTACTGTAATGTTACTTTAGTTTTTCTGTTGTGTACTGTGGTGTTACTTTAGTTTTACTGTAGTGTATTGTAGTGTTACTGTAGTGTACTGTGGTGTTACTCTAGTTTTACTGTAGTGTACTGTAATGTTACTGTAGTGTACTGTGGTGTTACTTTAGCTTTACTGTCTTGTACTGTAATGTTACTTTAGTTTTACTGTAGTGTACGGCCATGTTACTTTAGTTTACTGTAGTGTTACTGTAGTGTACTGTAGTGTTACTGTAGAGTACTGTACTGTTACTGTAGTGTGATATAGGGGGCTGTATTGTGTTGCGGTATAGTGTAGTGTATTGTTACTGTAGTATATTGTAGTGTTACTGTAGTGTTACTGTAATGTTACTGTAGTGTTACTCTTGTGTGCTGTAGTGTTACTGTAGTGTACTGTGGTGTTACTTTAGCTTTACTGTCGTGTACTGTAATGTTACTTTAGTTTTTCTGTTGTGTACTGTGGTGTTACTTTAGTTTTACTGTAGTGTATTGTAGTGTTACTGTAGTGTACTGTGGTGTTACTCTAGTTTTACTGTAGTGTACTGTAATGTTACTGTAGTGTACTGTGGTGTTACTTTAGTTTTACTGTAGTGTACTGTAATGTTACTGTAGTGTACTGTGGTGTTACTTTAGTTTTACTGTAGTGTACTGTAATGTTACTGTAGTGTACTGTGGTGTTACTTTAGTTTTACTGTAGAGTACTGTACTGTTACTGTAGTGTGATATAGGGGGCTGTATTGTGTTGCGGTATAGTGTAGTGTATTGTTACTGTAGTATATTGTAGTGTTACTGTAGTGTTACTGTAGTGTTACTGTAGTGTTACTGTAGTGGTACTGTAGTGTTACTGTAGTGTTACTGTAGTGGTACTGTAGTGTTACTGTAGTGTATTGTAATGTTACTTTAGTTTTACTGTAGTGTATTATAATGTTACTTTAGTTTTACTGTAGTGTGCTGTAGTGTTACTGTAGTGTACTGTAATGTGCTGTAGTGTTACTGTAGTGTACTGTAGTGTGCTGTAGTGTTACTGTAGTGTTACTTTAGTGTACTGTAGTGTTACTTTAGTTTCACTGTAGTGTCACTTTAGTTTTACTGTAGTGTATTGTAATATTACTTTAGTTTTACTGTACTGTATTATAATGTTACTTTAGGTTTACTGTAGTGTATTATAATGTTACTTTAGTTTTACTGTAGTGTATTATAATGTTACTTTAGTTTTACTGTAGTGTATTATAATGTTACTTTAGTTTTACTGTAGTGTACTGTAGTGTAGTGTACTTTAGTTTTACTGCAGTGTATTATAATGTTACTTTAGTTTTACTGTAGTGGATTATAATGTTACTTTAGTTTTACTGTAGTGTATTATAATATTACTTTAGTTTTACTGCAGTGTATTATAATGTTACTTTAGTTTTACTGTAGTGTGCTGTAGTGTCACTTTAGTTTTACTGTAGGGTACTGTAATGTTACTTTAGTATTAATGTAGTGTATTATAATGTTACTTTAGTTTTACTGTAGTGTATTATAATGTAACTTTAATTTTACTGTAGTGTTTCTGTAGTGTCACTTTATTTTTACTGTAGTGTATTGTAATGTTACTTTAGTTTTACTGTAGTGTTACTGTAGTGTTATTGTACCGACCTCTAGTGTACTGCATTCTTACTATAGTTTTACTGTAGTGTTTTGTACTGTTACTTTAGTTTTACTGTAGTGTACTGTTATGTTACTGTAGTTTTACTGTAGTGTACTGTAGTGTCCTGTGGTGTTACTTTAGCTTTACTGTCGTTTACTGTAATGTTACTTTAGTTTTACTGTAGTGTACGGCCATGTTACTTTAGTTTACTGTAGTGTTACTGTAGTGTTACTGTAGGGTACTTTAGTTTTACTGTAGTGTTACTGAAGTTACTGTAGTGTTACTTTAGTGTACGGCCATGTTACTTTAGTTTACTGTAGTGTACTGTAGTGTTACTGTAGTGCCTTTGTTTTACTGTAGTTAGTGTTACTTTAGTTTACTGTAGTGTACTGTAGTGTTACTGTAGTGTACTGGGGTCTTACTTTAGTTTTACTGTAGTGTACTGTGGTGTTACTTTAGTATTACTGTAGTGTACTGTAATGTTACTGTAGTGTACTGTGGTGTTACTTTAGCTTTACTGTCGTGTACTGTAATGTTACTTTAGTTTTTCTGTTGTGTACTGTGGTGTTACTTTAGTTTTACTGTAGTGTATTGTTTTCTGTTGTGTACTGTGGTGTTACTTTAGTTTTACTGTAGTGTACTGTAATGTTACTGTAGTGTACTGTGGTGTTACTTTAGTTGTACTGTAGTGTACTGTAGTGTTACTGTAGTGTACTGTGGTGTTACTTTAGTTTTACTGTAGTGTACTGTAATGTTACTGTAGTGTACTGTGGTGTTACTTTAGCTTTACTGTCTTGTACTGTAATGTTACTTTAGTTTACTGTAGTGTTACTGTAGTGTTACTGTAGGGTACTGTAGTGTTACTGTAGTGTTACTGAAGTTACTGTAGTGTTACTTTAGTGTTACTGTAGTTTACTGTAGTGTTACTTTAGTTTTACTATAGTGTACTGTAGTGTTACTGTAGAGTACTGTACTGTTACTGTAGTGTGATATAGGGGGCTGTATTGTGTTGCGGTATAGTGTAGTGTATTGTTACTGTAGTATATTGTAGTGTTACTGTAGTGGTACTGTAGTGTTACTGTAGTGGTACTGTAGTGTTACTGTAGTGTTACTGTAATGTTACTTTAGTTTTACTGTAGTGTATTATAATGTTACTTTAGTTTTACTGTAGTGTGCTGTAGTGTTACTGTAGTGTACTGTAATGTGCTGTAGTGTTACTGTAGTGTACTGTAGTGTGCTGTAGTGTTACTGTAGTGTTACTTTAGTGTACTGTAGTGTTACTTTAGTTTCACTGTAGTGTCACTTTAGTTTTACTGTAGTGTATTGTAATGTTACTTTAGTTTTACTGTACTGTATTATAATGTTACTTTAGGTTTACTGTAGTGTATTATAATGTTTCTTTAGTTTTACTGTAGTGTATTATAATGTTACTTTAGTTTTACTGTAGTGTATTATAATGTTACTTTAGTTTTACTGCAGTGTATTATAATGTTACTTTAGTTTTACTGCAGTGTATTATAATGTTACTTTAGTATTAATGTAGTGGATTATAATGTTACTTTAGTTTTACTGTAGGGTACTGTAATGTTACTTTAGTATTAATGTAGTGTATTATAATGTTACTTTAGTTTTACTATTATAATGTGTGCTGTAGTGTTTCTCTAGTGTCACTTTATTTTTACTTAGTTTTAATGTTACTTTAGTTTTACTGTAGTGTTACTGTAGTGTTATTGTACCGACCTCTAGTGTAGCAGTCTTACTTTTACTGTAGTGTATTATAATGTTACTTTAGTTTAATGTAGTGGATTATAATGTTACTTTAGTTTTACTGTAGTGTACTGGGTACTGTGGTGTTACTTTAGCTTTACTGTAGTTTATTGTAATGTTACTTTAGTTTTACTGTAGTGTATTATAATGTTACTTTAGTTTACTGTAGTGTTACTGTAGTGTTACTTTACTTTAGTTTTACTGTAGTGTTACTGTAATGTTACTTTAGTTTTACTGTAGTGTTACTTTAGTGTACGGCCAGTGTTTTATTGTAGTGTACTGTGGTGTTACTTTAGTATTACTGCAGTCTTACTGTAGTTTTACTGTAGTGTACTGTACTGTTACTTTAGTTT
The DNA here is from genome assembly GCF_034236695.1 of Oncorhynchus nerka. Lineage (NCBI taxonomy): Eukaryota > Metazoa > Chordata > Actinopteri > Salmoniformes > Salmonidae > Oncorhynchus > Oncorhynchus nerka. The sequence continues at coordinate 23,846,775 of NC_088399.1, forward strand.
TACTGTAGTGTACTGTAATGTTACTTTAGTTTTACTGTAGTGTACTGTGGTGTTACTTTAGTTTTACTGTAGTTTACTGTAATGTTACTGTAGTGTACTGTGGTGTTACTTTAGTTGTACTGTAAGTTACTGTAGTGTTACTGTAGTGTACTGTAGTGTTACTTTAGTTTTACTGTAGTGTACTTGTTAGTTTGTAGGGTACTGTAGTGTTACTGTAGTTACTGTAGTGTTACTTTAGTGTTACTGTAGTTTACTGTAGTGTTTAGTTTACTGTAGTTTACGTGCCATGTTACTTTAGTTTACTGTAGTGTTACTGTAGTGTTACTGTAGTGTACTGGGGTGTTACTTTAGTTTTACTGAAGTGTACTGTGGTGTTACTTTAGTGTTACTGTAGTTTACTGTAATGTTACTTTAGTTTTACTGTGGTGTTACTTTAGTTTACTGTAGTGTACTGTACTGTTACTTTAGTTTTAGGGGCTGTATTGTGTTGCGGCCATGTTACTTTATTTTACTGTAGTGTACTGTAATGTTACTGTAGTGTACTGTAATGTTACTGTAGCTTTACTGTTGTGTACTGTAATGTTACTTTAGTTTTACTGTTGTGTACTGTGGTGTTACTGTAGTTTACTGTAGTGGTACTGTAGTGTTACTGTAGTGGTACTGTAGTGTTACTGTAGTGTTACTGTAGTGATACTGTAGTGTTACTGTAGTGTTACTGTAGTGTTACTTTAGTTGTTACTGTAGTGTACTGTAGTGTTACTGTAGTGTACTGTGGTGTTACTGTAGTGTACTGTAGTGTGCTGTAGTGTTACTGTAGTGTTACTGTGGTGTTACTTTAGTTGTACTGCCAGTGTTACTTTAGTTTTACTGCAGTGTATTATAATGTAGTTTTACTGTAGTGGTTACTTTAGTTTTACTGTGTATTATAATGTTACTTTAGTTTTACTGTAGTGTTACTATTAGTTTTACTGCAGTGTATTATAATGTTACTTTAGTTTTACTGTAGTGTACTGTAGTGTTACTTTAGTTTTACTGTAGTGTACTGTAATGTTACTTTAGTATTAATGTAGTGTATTATAATGTTACATTAGTTTTACTGTAGTGTATTATAATGTAACTTTAATTTTACTGTAGTGTTTCTCTAGTGTCACTTTATTTTTACTGTAGTGTACTGTAATGTTACTTTAGTTTTACTGTAGTGTTACTGTAGTGTTATTGTAACCGACCTCTAGTGTACTGCAGTCTTACTATAGTTTTACTGTAGTGTATTGTACTGTTACTTTAGTTTTACTGTAGTGTGCTGTAGTGTACTGTTTTATGTTACTGTAATTTTACTTTAGTATTACTGTAGTGTACTATGGTGTTACTTTAGTTTTACTGTAGTGTATTATAATTTTTTATGTAGTGTAATGTTACTTTATTTTTACTGTATGTTACTTTAGTTTTACTGCCAGTGTTACTGTTGTTATTGTAACGACCTCTAGTGTACTGCAGTCTTACTTAGTTTTACTGTAGTGTATTGTACTTTAGTTTTACTGTAGTGTTACTGTTATGTTACTGTAGTGTTACTTTAGTATTACTGTAGTTTACTGTGGTGTTACTTTAGCTGTTACTTTAGTTTACTGTAGTGTACTGTAATGTTACTTTAGTTTTACTGTAGTGTACTGCCATGTTACTGTAGTTTACGGTAGTGTACTGTAATGTTACTGTAGTGTACTGTGGTGTACTTACTTTAGTTTACTGTTTTTCTGTTGTGTACTGTAATGTTACTTTAGTTTTACTGTTGTGTTACTGTACTGTGGTGTTACTTTAGTTGTACTGTAGTGTACTGTAGTGTTACTGTAGTGTACTGTGGTGTTACTTTAGTTTTACTGTCTTGTACTGTAATGTTACTTTAGTTTTACTGTAGTGTGGTGTTACTTTAGTTTACTGTAGTGTACTGTAGTGTTACTGTAGTGTACTGTGGTGTTACTTTAGCTTTACTGTCTTGTACTGTAATGTTACTTTAGTTTTACTGTAGTGTACGGCCATGTTACTTTAGTTTACTGTAGTGTTACTGTAGTGTTACTGTAGGGTACTGTAGTGTTACTGTAGTGTTACTGAAGTTACTGTAGTGTTACTTTAGTATTACTGTAGTTTACTGTAGTGTTACTTTAGTTTTACTGTAGGGTACTGTAATGTTACTTTAGTATTAATGTAGTGTATTATAATGTTACTTTGGTTTTACTGTAGTGTATTATAATGTAACTTTAATTTTACTGTAGTGTTTCTCTAGTGTCACTTTATTTTTACTGTAGTGTACTGTAATGTTACTTTAGTTTTACTGTAGTGTTACTGTAGTGTTACTGTAGTGTTACTGAAGTTACTGTAGTGTTACTTTAGTGTTACTGTAGTTTACTGTAGTGTTACTTTAGTTTTACTATAGTGTACTGTAGTGTTACTGTAGTGTTACTGTAGGGTACTGTAGTGTTACTGTAGTGTTACTTTAGCTTTACTGTCTTGTACTGTAATGTTACTTTAGTTTTACTGTAGTGTACGGCCATGTTACTTTAGTTTACTGTAGTGTTACTGTAGTGTTACTGTAGGGTACTTTAGTTTTACTGTAGTGTTACTGAAGTTACTGTAGTGTTACTTTAGTATTACTGTAGTTTACTGTAGTGTTACTTTAGTGTACGGCCATGTTACTTTAGTTTTACTGTAGTGTACTGTGGTGTTACTTTAGTATTACTGTAGTGTACTGTAATGTTACTGTAGTGTACTGTGGTGTTACTTTAGCTTTACTGTCGTGTACTGTAATGTTACTTTAGTTTTTCTGTTGTGTACTGTGGTGTTACTTTAGTTTTACTGTAGTGTACTGTAATGTTACTGTAGTGTACTGTAGTGTTACTGTAGTGGTACTGTAGTGTTACTGTAGTGTTACTGTAGTGTTACTTTAGTGTTACTGTAGTTTACTGTAGTGTTACTTTAGTTTTACTATAGTGTGTTACTGTAGTGTTACTGTAGGGTACTGTAGTGTTACTGTAGTGTTACTGAAGTTACTGTAGTGTTACTTTAGTGTTACTGTAGTTTACTGTAGTGTTACTTTAGTTTTACTATAGTGTACTGTAGTGTTACTGTAGTTTACTGTACTGTTACTGTAGTGTTATAGGGGCTGTATTGTGTGTGCTGTAGTGTATTGTTACTGTAGTGTTACTGTAGTGTTACTGTAGTGTTACTCTTGTGTACTGTAGTGTTACTGTAGTGGTACTGTAGTGTTACTGTAGTGTTACTGTAGTGTTACTGTAGTGTTACTGTAGTTTACTGTAGTGGTACTGTAGTGTTACTGTAGTGTACTGTAGTGTTACTGTAGTGTTACTGTAGTGTTACTGTAGTGTTACTGTAGTGTTGTAGTGTACTGTAGTGTTACTGTAGTGTACTGTGGTGTTACTGTAGTGTACTGTAGTGTACTGTAGTGTTACTGTAGTGTACTTTAGTGTTACTTTAGTTGTATTGTAGTGTTACTTTAGTTTTACTGCAGTGTATTATAATGTTACTTTAGTTTTACTGTAGTGGATTATAATATTACTTTAGTTTTACTGCAGTGTATTATAATGTTACTTTAGTTTTACTGTAGTGGATTATAATATTACTTTAGTTTTACTGCAGTGTATTATAATGTTACTTTAGTTTTACTGTAGTGTGCTGTATTGTCACTTTAGTTTTACTGTAGTGTACTGTAATGTTACTTTAGTATTAATGTAGTGTATTATAATGTTACTTTAGTTTTACTGTAGTGTATTATAATGTAACTTTAATTTTACTGTAGTGTTTCTGTAGTGTCACTTTATTTTTACTGTAGTGTACTGTAATGTTACTTTAGTTTTACTGTAGTGTTACTGTAGTGTTACTGACCTCTAGTGTACTGCAGTCTTACTATAGTTTTACTGTAGTGTATTGTACTGTTACTTTAGTTTTACTGTAGTGTACTGTTATGTTACTGTAGTTTTACTGTAGTGTACTGTAGTGTACTGTGGTGTTACTTTAGCTTTACTGTCGTGTACTGTAATGTTACTTTAGTTTTACTGTAGTGTACGGCCATGTTACTTTAGTTTACGGTAGTGTACTGTAATGTTACTGTAGTGTACTGTGGTGTTACTTTAGCTTTACTGTCGTGTACTGTAATGTTACTTTAGTTTTTCTGTTGTGTACTGTGGTGTTACTTTAGTTTTACTGTAGTGTATTGTAGTGTTACTGTAGTGTACTGTGGTGTTATTCTAGTTTTACTGTAGTGTACTGTAATGTTACTGTAGTGTACTGTGGTGTTACTTTAGTTGTACTGTAGTGTACTGTAGTGTTACTGTAGTGTACTGTGGTGTTACTTTAGCTTTACTGTCTTGTACTGTAATGTTACTTTAGTTTTACTGTAGTGTACGGCCATGTTACTTTAGTTTACTGTAGTGTTACTGTAGGGTACTGTAGTGTTACTGTAGTGTTACTGAAGTTACTGTAGTGTTACTTTAGTATTACTGTAGTTTACTGTAGTGTTACTTTAGTTTTACTATAGTGTACTGTAGTGTTACTGTAGAGTACTGTACTGTTACTGTAGTGTGATATAGGGGGCTGTATTGTGTTGCGGTGTAGTGTAGTGTATTGTTACTGTGGTATATTGTAGTGTTACTGTAGTGTTACTGTAGTGTTACTCTTGTGTGCTGTAGTGTTACTGTAGTGGTACTGTAGTGTTACTGTAGTGTTACTGTAGTGGTACTGTAGTGTTACTGTAGTGGTACTGTAGTGTTACTGTAGTGTTACTGTAGTGTGCTGTAGTGTTACTGTAGTGGTACTGTAGTGTTACTGTAGTGGTACTGTAGTGTTACTGTAGTGTTACTGTAGTGGTACTGTAGTGTTACTGTAGTGTTACTGTAGTGTGCTGTAGTGTTACTGTAGTGGTACTGTAGTGTTACTGTACTGTAGTGATACTGTAGTGTTACTGTAGTGTTACTATAGTGTTACTGTAGTGTTACTGTAGTGTACTGTAGTGTTACTGTAGTGTACTGTAGTGTTACTGTAGTGTACTGTAGTGTGCTGTAGTGTTACTGTAGTGTACTGTGGTGTTACTTTAGTTGTACTGTAGTGTAGTGTACTTTAGTTTTACTGCAGTGTATTATAATGTTACTTTAGTTTTACTCTAGTGGATTATAATATTACTTTAGTTTTACTGCAGTGTATTATAATGTTACTTTAATTTTACTGTAGTGGATTATAATATTACTTTAGTTTTACTGCAGTGTATTATAATGTTACTTTAGTTTTACTGTAGTGTGCTGTATTGTCACTTTAGTTTTACTGTAGTGTACTGTAATGTTACATTAGTTTTACTGTAGTGTATTATAATGTAACTTTAATTTTACTGTAGTGTTTCTGTAGTGTCACTTTATTTTTACTGTAGTGTACTGTAATGTTACTTTAGTTTTACTGTAGTGTTACTGTAGTGTTATTGTAACGACCTCTAGTGTACTGCAGTAGTTTTACTGTAGTGTATTGTACTGTTACTTTAGTTTTACTGTAGTGTACTGTTATGTTACTGTAGTTTTACTGTAGTGTACTGTAGTGTACTGTGGTGTTACTTTAGCTTTACTGTCGTGTACTGTAATGTTACTTTAGTTTTACTGTAGTGTACGGCCATGTTACTTTAGTTTACGGTAGTGTACTGTAATGTTACTGTAGTGTACTGTGGTGTTACTTTAGCTTTACTGTCGTGTACTGTAATGTTACTTTAGTTTTTCTGTTGTGTACTGTGGTGTTACTTTAGTTTTACTGTAGTGTATTGTAGTGTTACTGTAGTGTACTGTGGTGTTATTCTAGTTTTACTGTAGTGTACCGTAATGTTACTCTAGTGTACTGTGGTGTTACTTTAGCTTTACTGTCTTGTACTGTAATGTTACTTTAGTTTTACTGTAGTGTACGGCCATGTTACTTTAGTTTACTGTAGTGTTACTGTAGGGTACTGTAGTGTTACTGTAGTGTTACTGAAGTTACTGTAGTGTTACTTTAGTATTACTGTAGTTTACTGTAGTGTTACTTTAGTTTTACTATAGTGTACTGTAGTGTTACTGTAGAGTACTGTACTGTTACTGTAGTGTGATATAGGGGGCTGTATTGTGTTGCGGTGTAGTGTAGTGTATTGTTACTGTGGTATATTGTAGTGTTACTGTAGTGTTACTGTAGTGTTACTCTTGTGTGCTGTAGTGTTACTGTAGTGGTACTGTAGTGTCACTGTAGTGTTACTGTAGTGGTACTGTAGTGTTACTGTAGTGGTACTGTAGTGTTACTGTAGTGTTACTGTAGTGTGCTGTAGTGTTACTGTAGTGGTACTGTAGTGTTACTGTAGTGGTACTGTAGTGTTACTGTAGTGGTGCTGTAGTGTTACTGTAGTGGTACTGTAGTGTTACTGTAGTGTTACTGTAGTGTGCTGTAGTGTTACTGTAGTGGTACTGTAGTGTTACTGTAGTGGTACTGTAGTGTTACTGTAGTGGTACTGTAGTGTTACTGTAGTGTTACTGTAGTGTTACTATAGTGTGCTGTAGTGTTACTGTAGTGGTACTGTAGTGTTACTGTAGTGGTACTGTAGTGTTACTGTAGTGTGCTGTATTGTTACTGTACTGTTACTGTAGTGTGCTGTAGTGTTACTGTACTGTTACTGTAGTGTGCTGTAGTGTTATTGTAGAGTTACTGTAGTATACTGCATTGGTACTGTAGTGTATTGCAGTGTAACTTTCGTATACTGTAGTGTTACTGTAGTGTTACTGTAATATACTGTAGTGTAACTGTAGTGTATTGTAGAGTTACTGTAGTATACTGCATTGGTACTGTAGTGTATTGCAGTGTAACTTTCATATACTCTAGGGTTACTGTACTGTTACTGTAGAGATATGTAGTGTTACTGTAGTGTTAATGTAGTGCATTGTAGTGTTACTGTAGTGTTACTGAAGTTACTGTAGTGTTACTTTAGTGTTACTGTAGTTTACTGTAGTGTTTCTTTAGTTTTACTATAGTGTACTGTAGTGTTACTGTAGAGTACTGTACTGTTACTGTAGTGTGATATAGGGGGCTGTATTGTGTTGCGGTATAGTGTAGTGTATTGTTACTGTAGTATATTGTAGTGTTACTGTAGTGTTACTGTAGTGTTACTGTAATGTTACTGTAGTGTTACTCTTGTGTGCTGTAGTGTTACTGTAGTGGTACTGTAGTGTCACTGTAGTGTTACTGTAGTGGTACTGTAGTGTTACTGTAGTGGTACTGTAGTGTTACTGTAGTGGTACTGTAGTGTTACTGTAGTGTTACTGTAGTGATACTGTAGTGTTACTGTAGTGTTACTGTAGTGTACTGTGGTGTTAGTTTAGTTGTACTGTAGTGTAGTGTACTTTAGTTTTACTGCAGTGTATTATAATGTTACTTTAGTTTTACTGTAGTGGATTATAATATTACTTTAGTTTTACTGCAGTGTATTATAATGTTACTTTAGCTTTACTGTAGTGTACTGTAATGTTACTTTAGTATTAATGTAGTGTATTATAATGTTACATTAGTTTTACTGTAGTGTATTATAATGTAACTTTAATTTTACTGTAGTGTTTCTGTAGTGTCACTTTATTTTTACTGTAGTGTACTGTAATGTTACTTTAGTTTTACTGTAGTGTTACTGTAGTGTTATTGTAACGACCTCTAGTGTACTGCAGTCTTACTATAGTTTTACTGTAGTGTATTGTACTGTTACTTTAGTTTTACTGTAGTGTACTGTTATGTTACTGTAGTTTTACTGTAGTGTACTGTAGTGTACTGTGGTGTTACTTTAGCTTTACTGTCGTGTACTGTAATGTTACTTTAGTTTTACTGTAGTGTACGGCCATGTTACTTTAGTTTACGGTAGTGTACTGTAATGTTACTGTAGTGTACTGTGGTGTTACTTTAGCTTTACTGTCGTGTACTGTAATGTTACTTTAGTTTTTCTGTTGTGTACTGTGGTGTTACTTTAGTTTTACTGTAGTGTATTGTAGTGTTACTGTAGTGTACTGTGGTGTTACTCTAGTTTTACTGTAGTGTACTGTAATGTTACTGTAGTGTACTGTGGTGTTACTTTAGTTGTACTGTAGTGTACTGTAGTGTTACTGTAGTGTACTGTGGTGTTACTTTAGCTTTACTGTCTTGTACTGTAATGTTACTTTAGTTTTACTGTAGTGTACGGCCATGTTACTTTAGTTTACTGTAGTGTTACTGTAGTGTTACTGTAGGGTACTGTAGTGTTACTGTAGTGTTACTGAAGTTACTGTAGTGTTACTTTAGTATTACTGTAGTTTACTGTAGTGTTATTTTAGTTTTACTATAGTGTACTGTAGTGTTACTGTAGAGTACTGTACTGTTACTGTAGTGTGATATAGGGGTCTGTATTGTGTTGCGGTGTAGTGTAGTGTATTGTTACTGTGGTATATTGTAGTGTTACTGTAGTGTTACTGTAGTGTTACTCTTGTGTGCTGTAGTGTTACTGTAGTGGTACTGTAGTGTTACTGTAGTGTTACTGTAGTGTGCTGTAGTGTTACTGTAGTGGTACTGTAGTGTTACTGTAGTGGTACTGTAGTGTTACTGTAGTGGTACTGTAGTGTTACTGTAGTGGTACTGTAGTGTTACTGTAGTGTTACTGTAGTGTGCTGTAGTGTTACTGTAGTGGTACTGTAGTGTTACTGTAGTGGTACTGTAGTGTTACTGTAGTGGTACTGTAGTGTTACTGTAGTGTTACTGTAGTGTTACTATAGTGTGCTGTAGTGTTACTGTAGTGGTACTGTAGTGTTACTGTAGTGGTACTGTAGTGTTACTGTAGTGTGCTGTATTGTTACTGTACTGTTACTGTAGTGTGCTGTAGTGTTACTGTACTGTTACTGTAGTGTGCTGTAGTGTTATTGTAGAGTTACTGTAGTATACTGCATTGGTACTGTAGTGTATTGCAGTGTAACTTTCGTATACTGTAGTGTTACTGTAGTGTTACTGTAATATACTGTAGTGTAACTGTAGTGTATTGTAGAGTTACTGTAGTATACTGCATTGGTACTGTAGTGTATTGCAGTGTAACTTTCATATACTCTAGGGTTACTGTACTGTTACTGTAGAGATATGTAGTGTTACTGTAGTGTTAATGTAGTGCATTGTAGTGTTACTGTAGTGGTACTGTAGTGTTACTGTAGTATACTGTAGTGTTACTGTGGTGTGCTGTAGTGTTACTGTACTGTTACTGTAGTGTGCTGTAGTGTTAATGTAGTATACTGTGGTGTAACCATAGTTTATTGTAGTGTTACTGTAGTATACTGTAGTATTACTGTAGTTTTACTGTAGTGGTACTGTAGTATACTGCAGGGTTACTGTAGTTTTACCTTGGTATACTGTAGTGTTAATGTAGTGTTACTGTAGTGTTACTGTAGTGTCCTGTAGAGTTACTGTAGTATACTGTAGTGTACTGTATTGTTAACGTGGTGTACTGTCATGTACTGTAGTGTTACTGTAGTGTTACTTTAGTGTTAAGTACTGTTGTTGTAGTGTTACTGTACTGTTACTGTACTGTTACTGTAGTGTTACTGTACTGTTACTGTAGTGTTACTGTACTGTTACTGTAGTGTTACTGTAGTGGTACTGTAGTGTTACTGTAGTGTTACTATAGTGTTACTGTAGTGTTACTGTAGTGTGCTGTAGTGTTACTGTAGTGTTACTGTAGTATACTGCATTGGTACTGTAGTGTATTGCAGTGTAACTTTCGTATACTGTAGTGTTACTGTAGTGTTACTGTAATATACTGTAGTGTAACTGTAGTGTATTGTAGAGTTGATGTAGTATACTGCATTGGTACTGTAGTGTATTGCAGTGTAACCTTCGTATACTGTAGGGTTACTGTACTGTTACTGTAGAGATATGTAGTGTTACTGTAGTGTTAATCTAGTGCATTGTAGTGTTACTGTAGTGGTACTGTAGTGTTACTGTAGTATACTGTAGTGTTACTGTGGTGTGCTGTAGTGTTACTGTACTGTTACTGTAGTGTGCTGTAGTGTTAATGTAGTATACTGTGGTGTAACCATAGTTTATTGTAGTGTTACTGTAGTATACTGTAGTATTACTGTAGTTTTACTGTAGTGGTACTGTAGTATACTGCAGGGTTACTGTAGTGTTACCTTGGTATACTGTAGTGTTAATGTAGTGTTACTGTAGTGTCCTGTAGTGTTACTGTAGTATACTGTAGTGTACTGTATTGTTAACGTGGTGTACCGTCATGTACTGCAGTGTGACTGTAGTGTTACTGTAGTGTTACTGTACTGTTACTGTAGTGTGCTGTAGTGTTACTGTACTGTTACTGTACTGTTACTGTACTGTTACTGTACTGTTACTGTAGTGTTACTGTAGTGGTACTGTACTGTTACTGTAGTGTTACTGTAGTGTTACTGTAGTGTTACTGTAGTGTGCTGTAGTGTGCTATATTGTGGTGTGTTGTTATTGTAGTGTTACTGTCGTGTGTTGTAGTGTTTTTGTAGTCTTGCTGTAGTGAAATGTAGTGTACTGTAGTGTTGAATAAAGGCCAAGCCTGTGCTCTGCCCAAGTGTGTGTGTGTGTGTGTGTGTGTGTGTGCGTGTGTGTGTGTGTGTGTGTGCGTGTGCGTGTGCGAGTGCGAGTGCGAGTGCGTGCGTGTGCGTGCGCGTGCGTGTGCGTGTGTGTGTGTCTTATTAATGTTGTCTCTCAGGATGCCTGTTTGATAATAACGTATCTGGGTGTAGATGTGTTCAGTAGTTCTGTGGCAGTTAATTGTGTTTGTCTACAGGACATATGGGGGAGTAGTTTTTTATCTGAGGTATTTTAGAAGAACTGTGTGTGCGCGTACATGTGTGTGTGTGCGTGCACGTGCATGTGAGTGTGTGCGTGCGCGTGTGTGTTAGGTAGTTGGGGAGTTGTTTGGTTAGGTATGTGGATTGGGTAATATTGCTAGGTAAACAGTAGCTTTGTGTGCCAGGCTTCCAGCTCTCCTTGTGTAGTCTAGGCTGTGGTTAGAAGATTAAGGAGAGTTTGTTATGTTTTATTTTACATTGGTTTAACAGTTTAGGTGCTGGTTTCCCAGACCCTGATTAAATTCACTCCTGGACTTGAAAGCATTAACAATTGACAATCTCATTTGAAATTAGGAGGACTAAATTTAATCTGGGTCTGGTTAACCATCTGATCCTAGTCTGAGGGAGCACTTTGCCTTGGCAGAATAAGTGTCTCATCTTGTTTATAAAACCTGGAGATGAAAGGCTGAGGTACAATACATAAACACATCATTGACAAACAGATTTCTAAACCCACTCCCTTTCCTTTCCATTTCACCTGGCCTACAGTCCCCTGCAGTCTCCAACCTGTAGAGTGACAGACTGTAGCACTTAGCAACAGCCCACTATAAATTCTGTAAACCCTATAAACACCCACCCTATTGGCCCAATACAGAGATGAAAGACACTCATAAATACACTTTTTTCTTAGTGTTTTTGGCGCACACTCTACATGATTTATTATGGTACCTCTTTATTCGTTCTACCTCGACACTCTGCAGAAGTTACAATTTGACAGGAGATTAAATAAAACTGTGAATTTAATCAGAGAAAGTTAAGTTGATTCCTGCTTCTTAATGAAAAGTAAATTGAGAGGTTGCAGTTGTTTTGAAGTTCAAGTAGTTATGGCACAAACACAGGAGAGACGGGAACTAAACTATACTGTTACACTTTTCCCACTAGAACAGCACAACTTTTCTTTGGTTCTGGATCCATCTTCAAAAGGCTGTCTGCAGTACTATGCACAACAAGGGATAAAGAGGTGGGGCATCATTTAAAAAAAAATTATTTAACCTTTATTTAACTAGGGAAATCAGTTAAGAACAAATTCTTATTTACAATGACTGCCTACCCCGGCCAAATCCTAACCCGGACGACGCCTAATTGTGCACTGCCCCATGGGACTTCCAATCACGGACGGCTGTGATACAACCTGGTGGGCTATTGTCTGATGGGAGGACTGATCTTGATCTGCTGATGTTGATTGAGGTGGGAAATTTGACCAATTCCTATTTTGACTGGAAGTATAGTATTGTATTGTCTGAAAAAAATCACCTCAAATGAAACTTATTTGTCATTTGTAAATACATCAATTGGGATAGGTATCCCACTCACTTATCACTGATATTGTACACTGAGTGTATAAAACATTAGGAACACCTGCTCTAACATATGCTGTAGGTAAAAACCAGGTGATCCTGTCACGACTTCCGCCGAAGTTGGTCCCTCTCCTTGTTTGGGCGGCGTTCGGCGGTCGACGTCACCTGTTTTCTAGTCACCACCGATCCATGTTTCATTTTCGATTTGTTTTGTCTTCATTATACACACCTGGTTTCCATTCCATAATCATTGTTCCCTAATTAACCCTCTGGTTTCCACCTTGGTTTTGTGTGTGTTTGTTATTGTCAAGTTGTCTCATTTTGTGACCTAGATTATTTGTCTCCTTCATGGAATATTGTTTTTGAGTAAAGTAACGGTTATTACTCATCTCTGTGTCCTGCGCCTGACTCCTCCTTACCCGCATCACATAGACATATGACAGATCCCTTGTTGATGTCACTTGTTAAATCCACTTCAATCAGTGTAAATGAAGGGGAAGATAGGTTATTTTCCACTGCTACTCTCTGTTGTCATCTATGCATAGTCACTTTAATTACTCTACCTACATATACATACTACCTCAACTAACCGGTGCCCCTGCACATTGACTCTGTACCTGCACCCCCCTTTATATATGATTTTTTACTGCTGCTCTTTAATTACTTGTTACTGTTATCTCTTATTCGTATCCGTATTTTTTTTTAAACTGCATTGTTGGTTAGGGGCTTGTAATTAAGCATTTCACTGTAAGGTCTACACCTGTTGTTTTCAGTGCATGGGACTAATACAATTTGATTTGATTTGATTTAATTGTGAGATTGAGAGTCTGACTAATAGCTGCACTGCCTTATCTTCCCTAGCAGTTGAGAAACAACCTGGCGCGTAAACAAAACCATGTAAATAGCCAAGAAACACAAGGACAAAGTGTCACTTCAGTAGACTTTCGTGTCAAGTAAATTAGACCAACTGTTATGCCTGTGTACAGCGCTTCTAAAAAAACAGCCCCTAGTCAGGCAGGGTTGTAGCTCCAGGTAGGACATGCTATAGGATTTGTAGTTCTTTGACATTGTGCGATTAATTTGCCAGCTATGAAACAAAACAGCGGAACAGCTACTGCAGCATTTACATTGCTATAAATGTTAACATACCTGACCAGCCAACGTGGCTTTTGAAATGGCAAATTAATGCCAAAATCTACCCTCATTTGGTAGGTGGCGGATGTTCCTTTTAGGCCCTGTATGATTCTTACAGTCATTTAGGCCTACAGTTGTCATTGTTGAAGTGGACATGTGTTTTGCAGAACTTACAACCTATGCTACACTCGTGAGGAACACATTTTTGTTTATTTCATTCCATGTTGGAGTTTTGTCAATTTATTAATTGTCTTTTTGTTTGAAACGCTCCTCTCAATGTTGAGTAAGGACCTGATTATGAATATAGAAGTAGGACTAGTATACATGGCCTGCGTGCAAATGCACACCTAGAAATGTGCCCATTTGGGGATGTCTGATAGTATTTATGATTATCTTAACTCACCACCACTAATGAGCTTCTCAAACAAATGTTTCTTCACCTCAAACAGCAAGTAAACAAAGTCTGTTTTAGATGCAATTTAGAATGACAATAGTTCCTCAAAGTATTTGAACAGTGCTCTCTCTTTCAATAACCATCTGGCATGAAAGTGAAAAATGTAATGCTCTTCTCCAGGGGAAACATCATAAAATACCTGATTACTTCTTATCCCTTGCACAAATAGCCTACAGCTGTGTATGTCCCAAGGTCACTGGCACGGGAAACTATGAGGGCACAGAATATTTTATACAATGTTTCAAGTTTGCTAGCGTGAGTTCCGGGTGACTTAGTTGATAGTTGATTGAATATTTAAAGTTCATTGCAGACAGGTCATGCATAGCCAATGTGATTTATAGGATGTTTATTTTATCAGTATATTTTCTACCTGCAGGCTGCAATGTTTTTATGTGTTGGATTTATGTAGGTTATTTTTACATAGTTGGCAATGGCAATAAGTTACTTTTAGATTTGTATCATTTTCATTTTGATAGAATGTAGATTAACCACAGACAATGATTTTTAGATAAAAAATACTATTATAAATTAAATGTGTCACGCCCTGACCTTAGAGATCCTTTTAATTCTCTATCTTGGTTAGGTCAGGGTGTGACTAGGGTGGGCAATCTAGTTTTCCTATTTTTTTGTTTGACTTAGTATGGTTCCCAATCAGAGGCAGCTGTCTATCGTTGTCTCTTATTGGGGATCATACTTAGGCAGCCTTTTCCCACCTTAGTTTGTGGGATCTTGATTTTGTATAGTTGCTGTGTAGCCTGCATAACTTTATGTTCGTTTGTAATTTTTTATGTTTTTTGGTGTTCATTTTTATAAAAGTAAGATGTTTGCCTACCACGCTGCACCTTGGTCTCCTCATTCAAACGACGAGCTAACAAAATTAAACTTCTCCACGAAAATGTGCATATGAAAATCATAACTGGTACTCAGATTGGTTGAAATGGTAAATTGGCACTCTAAATGGAAAAGTTTGCCGACCACTGGTGTAGCCTATTACCGGCAACTTCAGGAGCATAATTAAAACACATCGGGTGTTTCTATACAGTATATGGAAAAATACATGCTTTAACATTTCCACCAGTCGATTGTTTGAAAGAAAAGACTACTCTTGGTCAACCAATATGTTTTTTAGTTAGGGACAGCCCTAGTAGAAATGCTGGAAATGAGCTTTAGATGCCACCAAAAATTCTGATGAAGGACCCCCAGACCCACCGGCAGGTTATGTCCCCCCTACTTCTGAAACCAATGTTGCTCCCCTGAGTGTATCAATCTGCTAATGTTTTTTTTTCAGCAGGAAAATGCCCCATGCCACAAGGCTAGGACTGTCACAAATGGTTCCTCAAACATGACAGTGAATTCAGCCTACTGCAGTGGCCTGCCCAGTCAACAGATTGCAATCCAATTGAGTATCTGTGGGATGAGATGGAACGAGCTATTCCGAGTAGAGATCCACTACCAGCCAACTTGACACAGCTGTGGTAGTCAACATGGGGTGCAACTCAATATTAGGAAGGTATTGTTTCTCAATGATATACTCAGTGTATATTTCAGAGTGCTTAAATCTACAATATACAAACTTTTTGGACGGCCCGATCAAATTCACATAGAAATGTGAGTTAAAGATCTTTCATTCTGATTGAAAGCAAGTCTAATAAACAGTAGATCTGTTCTATGTGCGCTATTTCTATGCTTCCCATTATTACGTTTCGTTTTTGCATCTTTTACTTGTACACCAGCTTCAGACAGCTGAAAATAAAATATTTTTGGTTCTGTAAAATATATTTCTCAGCAGTTTAAATATAAAGTACAATGGTTCTCAATGACTGCTTGTTTTGTTCACATAAAGTTAAGTGAACGATTAGAATTTTAGCAACTAGGAAAAGGCGAAGCGATTTCTGCACAGTGCACCTTTAAATACATAGCACTAAATGGTAACCCCTCTCCCAGTCTGTTTAGAGCTCAAACCCCTCTCCGGTACACTCAAACCATCTCAGGGACACTCAAACTCCTCTCAGGGAAACTCAAACCCCTCTCAGGGACACTCAAACCCCTCTCAGGGACACTCAAACCCCTCTCAGGGACACTCAAACCCCTCTCAGGGACACTCAAACCCCTCTCAGGGACACCCAAATACCTCTCAGGGACAATCAAAACCATCTGAGGGAAACTCAAACTCTCTCGGGGACACTCAAACCACTCTCAGGGACACCCAAATCCCTCTCGGGGACCCCCAAACCCCTATCAGGGACACACAAATCCCTCTCGGGACCCCCAAACCCCTCTCGGGGACCCCCAAACCACTCTCAGGGACACCCAAATCCCTCTCGGGGACCCCCAAACCCCTATCAGGGACACCCAAATCCCTCTCGGGGACCCCCAAACCCCTCTCGGGGAAACTCAAACCCCTTTCAGGGACATCTGTATTATCTTATATGGACCGAACCAGTTGCTCTAGAAGAGGACTTAATGGTTAAAGGACTCCCCAAAAGCTCTATTGCCCCTTTCCCTCTCACCAACACATACAGTACACACACACACACAGAGAGAGATGCCAAATGTCATTAGTACCGACTATCACTGTCATTTTGATGTTCAAAAGAAAAGTGACACTGTATCTTTAAGATCAGGGAGTGAGAGAGAACATTGTGGAAAAGGCAGACTGCTGGTCCCTCTCTCTCTTTATTTTCCTTCCTCCCCTCTCTCTTTCTCCATAGAGGCAGTGAGAGAGACAGATGTAACACAGCAGCCTTGGTTTGGCTCACCTCAGAGACAGTAGGGGCGAGCTGAGAGAGAGAGAGAGAGACCATAGCAGAGTGTATGTTGTACAGGGAGACAGTAGCAGAGCTCTCTATCTGCCCTAGGCTAGGTCATGTCTGTTACTGTAACCATCACACAACCTGTGAAGCCCGACATGGAGCCAGGACCCAACAACAGAACAATACAACAGGAGGGGAACGCTGGTGAGTGAGTGTGTTTGTGGCGAGGGGGGTGGGCTGTGTGTGTGTGAGAGAGAGAGAGAGAGAGAGAGAGAGAGAGAGAGAGAGAACCAGGGACAGAGGCCAGTCAGGGGATTTCCTCTCTCTGTTACAAGACAGGACAAGCACCTGTCTATGTACATTTATCGCAGCTGACCTCTGGCTCCCTGATGGTCTCAAACAGACAGTTGCCTTGGAGAGAGAGAGGGAGGATGTTGATGTGTCGAGACTTTAACAAGTTGCTGCAGTTCAAGATGTCTCCCTTAGTTTGGTGTGTTTCAGGTATTATCTAAAGTCACTGCTACACTTTGTTACTGGTCTCCATCTACAGGGTCACTGTGTATCTGTGGAGAGGGATCAAGTTTGATTTCTCACGTTAAATGTCTAGTGAAAAGCACGAGATGACGCACACCCAAAATAATAGGGGTGGTTCTGCCTGACCAAATAGTAAATGTACGGGTGTTTTATGTTCATGCCAACTATATGCTCGCAGGGATGTCAAACTCATTCCAATGAGGGACGAGAGTCTGTGGGTTTTCGCTCCACCCTTGTACTTGATTGATGAATTAAGGTCACTAAACAGTAAGGATTGTCTAGTTGTCTAGTTCTGGCTGCCAAAAACCCACAGACTCTGCCCTCGTGGAAAGAGTTTGACACCCTTGCGAGCATATAGTGGGAATGAACAGAGAGAGAGGAGACCTCTTTCTCTCTGTCTTTTCTCTCCTGTGTTGTTGTTCTGAGAGCCTTGGTCTTGGTCTTGGTTGAGGCTGCCTGTCTTCTGTCTGTTTCCTTTGAACAGTGACTGTGAACAGAATCATTTAGTGTGGCAGATGTGAGAGCTCTGTGGGTGTACTGTTTCAGTTCAAAAGCACTACGTTAATTTGATGCTTATGTGAATCCCGATAACTGTGTGTGTGGGAGTTGGAGTGTGTGGGAGTTGGAGTGTGTGGGACTTGGAGTGTGTGGGTGTTGGAGTGTGTGGGTGTTGGAGTGTGTGGGTGTTGGAGTGTGGGTGTTGGAGTGTGTGGGTGTTGGAGTGTGTGGGAGTTGGAGTGTGTGGGTGTTGGAGTGTGTGGGAGTTGGAGTGTGTGGGAGTTGGAGTGTGTGGGTGTTGGAGTGTGTGGGTGTTGGAGTGTGTGGGTGTACGTGTGTGTGGGTGTTGGAGTGTGTGAGTGTACGTGTGTGTGGGTGTTGGAGTGTGTGGGTGTACGTGTGTGTGGGTGTTGGAGTGTGTGGGTGTTGGAGTGTGTGGGTGTACGTGTGTGTGGGTGTTGGAGTGTGTGGGTGTACGTGTGTGTGGGTGTTGGAGTGTGTGGGTGTACGTGTGTGTGGGTGTTGGAGTGTGTGGGTGTACGTGTGTGTGGGTGTTGGAGTGTGTGGGTGTACGTGTGAGTGAAAGACAGAGAATGAGTGCAAAACAAACAGGGCGACAGAAAGAGAGAGAATTAGTTATGTATACAAATAAATCCAAGAGGATCTAAACTGTGTAACTCGGTGTGTTCTCTCTCTCTCACTCCCTCACTTTTCCTCTCCATCCCTCACTCTTTCCCTCTGTTACGCCCACGCAGGGACAATTAAACAGTAAACAAGTGTGTTTGATTAGCAGGGCAAGACATTTAGTTTATTTTCAGACCGTGTGTGTGTGTGTGTGTGTGTGTGTGTGTGTGTGTGTGTACCGTTCTCAGCCCTTTGGAAGAGACTGTGCTGTGGTTAGAAGAATGAGTCAAAGTTGAACATATTTTGAGGAGACATCCTGTAACTTCTTACTGCCAAAGTCTTAGTCTGCTTACTGAGCTACACAGTCTCACCGCTCTCTGCCCCAGGACAAGCCTCTGTACATTTATCGCAGCTGACCTCTGGCTCCCTGATGGTCTCAAACGGACAGTTGACTTGGAGAGAGGGAGGGAGGATGTTGATGTGTCGAGACTTTAACCAGCTGTTGCAGTTCAAGATGTCTCCCTTAGTTTGGTGTGTTTCAGGTATTATCTGAAATCACTGCTACACTATGTTATTGGTCCCCATCTACAGGGTCACTGTATGTGGGTTGGGTAAAATTGCTAGGTAAACAGTAGCTTTGTGTGCCAGGCTTCCAGCTCTCCTTGTGTAGTCTAGGCTGTGGATAGAAGATTAAGGAGAGTTTGTTATGTTTTATTTTACATTGGAGTAACAGTTTAGGTGCTGGTTTCCCAGACCCTGATTAAATTCACTCCTGGATTTGAAAGCATTAACAATTG